>NC_058130.1:198044550-198074244 GCF_016433145.1 Gracilinanus agilis
ATAGGCAATTTTCAGGTAAAGAAATCAAAAGTATCAATAAGCACATGAGAAAGTGCTCCAAATCTCTAATAATTAGAGAAATGCAAATCAAAACAACTCTGAGGTATCACCTCACACCTAGCAGATTGGCTAAAATGAAAGAAGGGGAGAGTAATGAATGTTGGAGGGGATGTGGCAAAATTGGGACATTAATGCATTATTGGTGGAGTTGTGAACTGATCCAGCCATTCTGGCTGGCAATTTGGAATCATACTCAAAGGGCTATAAAAGAATGCCTGCCCTTTGATCCAGCCATACCATTGTTGGGTTTGTACCCCAAAGAGATAATAGATAAACAGACTTGCACAAAAATATTTATAGCTGAGCTTTTTGTGGTGGCAAAAAACTGGAAAAGGAGGTTATGTCCTTCAATTGGGGAATGGCTGAACAAAATTGTGGTATATGCGGGTGATGGAATACTATTTTGCTAAAAGGAATAATAAACTGGTAGAGTTCCAGGGAAACTGGAGAGACCTCCAGGAACTGATGCAGAGGGAAAGGAGCAGAGCCAGAAGAACATTTTACACAGAGACTGATATACTGTGGTAAAATCGAATGTAATGGGCTTCTGTACCAGCAGCAATGCAATGACCCAGGACAGCTCTGAGGGATTTATGGTAAAGATGCTACCCACATTCAGAGGAAGAACTGCAGGAGAGGAAACATATAAGAAAAACAACTGCTTGAACGCATGGGTCGGGGTGGACATGATTAAGGATGTGGACCCGAAACTACTACACCAATGCAACTACAAACAATTTGAAAATAGGTCTTGATCAAGGACACATGACAAAACCAGTGGAAATGTGCATTGGCCATGGGTGGGGGGAGTGTGGGGGGTGAAGGGGAAAGTAGGAGCATGAATCATGTAACCATGTTAAAAATGAATATTAATAAATGTTTAAATTAAAAAAATAAATAAATAAATGCCACAATTTTTTCAGCTATTTGCCAATTGATGAGAATTGCCACAATTTCCAAATCTTTGTGACCACAAAAGAACTGCAATAAATATTTTGTGTATATAAATCCTTTTCATTTTTTATCTCTTTGGGGTACAAACCTAATAGAGGTACTTCTGGGTCAAAGAGTATGAGTGGTTCTTGAATGGTTAGACAAGTTCATAAATACACCAACAGTTTATTAGTTACCTATTTTTCCTAAACCTCTGGAGTATTTGTCATTTCTGAGAGGTATTAGATGGTACCTAAGGATTGTTTTAATTCACATTTCTCTAAATCATAGTGGTTTATACCATTTTTTCATGACTATTCATAGCTTTGGTTTATTCTTCTGAACAGAAATCTGCCTGCTTATATCTACTGAGCATTTACCAAATGGGGAATGGCTCTGATTTTTATAAATTTGATAGTTCCCTATACTACTTGAGAAATGAGGCCTTTGTAGAGAAACTTGCTGGAAATTTTTATATATTAATTCATTGTCTATGGTACCTTTTAGCAATTGTAGTTCCCCTGATTATCTCTTTTAATGAAGTCTCTGGTTTTGCTTTTGATTTGTCTGAGATCATGATGCTACCTGAGCCTTTTTTTTTACTTCAACTGAAGAATAATAGATTCTGCTCTAATCCTTTATTTTAACTCTCTATTTGTCTTTTGGCTAAAAGTGTCTCTTATAAATGACATATTGTTGGATATCTAATCCATTCTGCCATCCCATTTTGTTTTATGAGTGAGCTCATCCCATTTATATTCACAATTATTTTAACAGTATATTTCCCTCCATCCTACTTTCTTCTGTTTATTCTTCTGTCTCTTGGTCCTGTCTCCCCTCAAAGGTTTCTTTTTCTGACACTCCCTTTTGTCATTCCATCCTTTAACCTATATGTCTTATTCTCTTCCCTTCCTATTTCCTTATTGGATAAGATAGATCTATATTGAACTAAGTATGTACTGTATAAATGTTCTTCCCTCTTTGAACCAATTCTGATAATTATGAGTTTAAAGCACTGCCTACCACTCCTGACACCTCATTTTCCTCTCCACCACTGAAGATCTTCTTTGCATGCATTTTTTATGTGAGAAATTTTTCCTCATTTTTTCTTTCCCTACCTCCTTCTCCTGGTGCATCCTTCTTCCTTAATCCTACTTTGAGTTTTTTGGAACATAATTGACTCATATCCATGCCCTTTGTTTATGCAGACTCCTTCTAACTGCCCTAATAATGATAAAGTTCTTAGGTGTTAAGTATCATCCTTCTATATAAGAATATAAAGAGTTTAACCACATTTAATCCCTTATGATTACTCTTTCATGTTTACCTTTTTCAATTGATTCTTCTGTTTGGATACCAAATTTTCTATTTATCCCTGATCTTTTCATTTGGAATTCTTAGAAATCCCCTATTTCATTAAATATTATTTTTTCCCCTGAAGGCTTATACACAGCTTGGCTAGGTAGGTTGTTCTTGATTGTAGTTCTAGCTACTCTGCCTTCTGGAATAGCATATTCCAAGACCTTTACTCCTTTAATGTGGAAGCTGTGAAATCTTGTGTTTTCCTGACTTTGTCTCCATGATCCTTGAATTGGGTTTTTACTGTTGTTTTTTTTTGGGGGGGGGGCTTGCAATATTTTCTCCTTTACCTGGTAGCTCAGGAATTTGGCTTTAATATTCTTGGGACTTTTGATATTAGTATGTCTTTCAGTAGTTTCGATTAGTAGATCCTTTCAAGTTCTATTTTACCCTCTGGATGTCAAGGAAATTTTTCCTTAAAAATTTCTTGAAATATGATATCTAGGTCTCCTTTTCTAATCAAGTCTTTCAAGTTGTCTAATGAGGTTTAAACTATCTCTCCTCTATTTTCCAGGTCGTTCATTTTTCTGATGAGATATTTTATATTTTATTCAATTTTTCATTCTTTTTCCTTGGTTCTAGTGTCTCTTTATGATCATGTAGTCATTCACTTTCACTTGCTCAATTCTGATTTTTAAGAAACTTTTTCTTCAATAAACTTTTGTACCTCTTTTTTTGACTTGGCCAATTCTGCTTTTTAAGAGGTCTTTTCTTCAGTGATTTTTTTCTTCCATTTCCATTTGACCTATTTTGTTTTTTAAGTTCTTGTCAGTAAATTTTTTTTTGCCTTTCTTACCATTTGGCTATTTTTAAGATGTAATTTTCTTCAGTATTTTTTGTCTTTTACCAAACTGTTAATTTTATTTTCATAATGACTCTCATTTCTTGTCTTAATTTTTCCTTTACCATTTTATCTCTTTCTTTAACTCTTCCAGGAATTTTTGCTGGGCTTGGTTACAAGTCCAGGTGTTTTATGTTCTTTCTGGTAGTTGTATTCACCTTGTTGTCCACTTCTGAGTTTCCCTTGGTTTTCCTTGCCATTTCCTGTAGTTCCTTATGATCAAGTATTTTTTCTTTGTTGTTATTGTATACTCATTTTCCAAGTATATTTCTTGACTTTGAACTTCATGGTAAAGTTGGATTGTTCTCACTTATTGGTGATGAGTCATTGTGTCAAACTTCAGGATTTCATGTTTTTGTTTTCTGAGCTAGTTCTGGGTGTTTGTAAGTTTTCAGTGTTTCCAAGGTGGTGTAATTGAGGGAGAATTGTAGTCATTGCTATCTTGGCCTGTGCTACAGTCCTTAGCCAGGAAAGATCCCTACTCCCCTAAAGTAACAAATACTAGTAATCCTTTTAGGCCTGGAACTGTGACTTTGTCCCTGCTCTCCTGTAACTGCAAATACTAGAGCTCTTTTCTGCCTAGGAACTGAAACAAGAGTCCCTGTTCTCTTATGACCGAACTAAAGTACTCCTCTCCTTTCTGTAACTATGACTCAGAACTTCTCACAGGTACCATAAGGCACCAGCTGCATCCAGGTCCCTTGTAATCTCTTTCTGACCAGTTGTCTGGACCTTTTCCAGTCTCTGAGTTGAGATCGCCACTATTGCCACTACCTCAAAGGTCCAAGATCCTGCTTCAATATGGGCCACCTCCCACCCTAGTACCACAGACCTCTCCTGCCAACCTCCTTAGGGTTGAAAAATGTCTCATGGACCTTTTATGGGCTCTATCACTCCAAAGTTTGAGTTAAGGAGTTCTTTTTAAGTTACTTGGAGAGAATTCAGCTAAGTTGCTGATTATTCTACCATCTTGGTTTTTCCATCCCTTTAAGGGGGAGTTGTTTTTTAAATAGTGAACACTATAAATGCTGCAGCATACCCACAGCAGTTACCTTACAGAATCAAGGAATAACTCAATGAGGAAAAAACACTATAACATAAGTAAATATTATGACTTGACCATTTGTAACAAGAGCATCTAGTACCATTCAATTCAGCAAGCATTTATTAAATGTCAAATATGACAGATAAGAACCATTCTGGAGCATAATGGATAGAGTGCTGGGCTTAGAATCAGGAACATCTGAGTTAAATCTAGCTTCACATATTTATTAGATGTGTGACCCTAGACAAGTCACTTACCCTGTTCACCCGAGTTTTCTGATCTATAAAATGATCAGGAGAAAGAAATGGCAAACTATTCTGATCTTAGCCAAGAAAATCACAAAAGTGGTTACAAAGAATCAGACACCATTGAAATGACTGAACAACATATAACAATGTGCTAGGTTCCAGGGATGCGGAGACCAAAAAGAAATGGTCTACACCTTTGAGGACACATTTTACTCAAGGCTGGAGAGGAAGGAACAAAAAAGTGCATTCATAATAAATTAAATCCAACATGTATGGAAAGTAACCTCTAAGGAGAGGAGAGAAGGCATGTGTTGAATATGAAAGGCAATTTGTTAAAGATATGACAGTGTTCCAGAGGACACAATGGAAGTTTAAGGCAGAATGGTATAAGGACATAGTAGGGATTGGATTGACATGAATGGATATATTGAAGTGGTGGCCAAGAAAGAGAATTTTGGACTTTGCATCAGAACTACAGAACATCTAGGCTGAATATAATGTGAAACAAAGGATAAAACAGTTCAAAATCATAGAACAAAGACAATTCTTCATAAACACACTATAGATGTTTATGTGATTTATGTCAGCTTAGTCCTCTGGCCTGCTAGAGAATCATGAAGTCATCAAACATTACAGTAGGAAGAGAGTTAAGTAGTGAACTGATAAGGAAAAAGGATGGTTTTTCTGAAGCTACTAGTTCCTTTTGAGTTATTTGCAAGTTCATTTATTAGTATTTCTAACAAGCCAGATAATGCTAATAATTGAGGTGAAATAAAAGAATGGAAGAATTTCAGAATTGAAAGTTATCAAAGAGATCATTTAGTCCAACCTTTTTCTGAACAAGAATGCATTCCAGTGTTATCAGTGAATAGTCATTCAGTGCATCCTTGAAAAATTCCATTGAAAGGAAACCCATCAGAACCTAAAGTAATCTGTGCCACATTGGAACACATCTAATTAATATAATTTTTCCCTTACATCTGAGCAAAATATATTTTTCTGTTATTTCCAAATATTGGTCCTACTCCAAATGAATTGATTTTTGGAAACATTATATAAAAATCACTTTTCATTGTTATTCTTGCTAGTTCTATTCTTCGAGGCTAAGCAGTACAAGTCCAAGCCACATAACAGCTCTGATCATCCCCCTCTAAAAAAAGTGCTCCAAGATGAAAAGTTGACTTTGGTAAATCATGAAGTTATCTGCAATGGCATGGATGAATTGCAGTCTGTGTAAGTCAAGGAAGTAGTCACATGGATAAAATGACAAGTCTTGGGCATGTTGCAGAATCATATACACAGTGAACTGACTGCTTCCTAGTAAGAATGTGTTAACTTTCTCAAAGATTATAGCATATTGCAAGCAAATAATTGCACAGAAAATCATCATAGATCATATTATCAGAGATGCAGATATTCCATCAGTACTCACCTAGAGAATTATGGGAAGACATAAAAAAAATCATATTGGACAAGTAAATGTAAATGGGTTGTGATAAGAGTGAGTACCACATCTACATGATGGATGATATGCAAATAGATAGAGATGATAGAGCATTCTTTTAAGTATTTACTAAGTTCCAGGTTTCTACAAATACAAGCAAAAAGGAAGAAAATTCCTGTACTCAAACAACTTACATTCTAGGGAGAGAAGACAGCATAAGAGAAGAAGCTAAAAAATGGAGGGGGAAGAGGACAGATACTGGCAGAGCTGCAAAATGGAAGAGACTCAGGAATAGAACTAAGGAAAAAAGTGAGCATGATTAGCCTGGAAACTTTCTCAAATGGAGACTGTGGATAAGGATTTGTTGGTCTGATAAGGAGGCCACAGGAGCATAGCCTCTACAGGGTGAGAAGGCAAGTAGAAATGAAAAAGTCTAAAAGAGTTAGGAGTGCCAAAGAAAAGAAGTAAGCTTGACTAGCCCAGCTACTTCAGTGAATGGAGGTTCTGGGTGGGAAATCACCAATCCAAAATGGGGCCTGAAGTTGTCCCTGAGTTTTTTCTTCAACAGTCTCAACATCTCTAATTCTTGTTTCATCCTCATATGACATAGACTCAAGGCATTTCAGCATCCTGGTTGTCCTCCTCTGGATACTCTCCAACTTATTAATGTCCCTTTAATATTGCTACATCCAGGACTGAATACAATATCCTAGAGGAGATCTGATTAAATCAGTGTACATTGAGACTATCACTTTACTCTTTCTGGCAGCAATACCTCTCTTAATGTACACTAATACTGCATTAGCTTTTTTCATAATCATCTCACACTATTGTCTCATATTAAGCTTGCAGTCCTCATTAAGCCCCCTAACTTTTTCAGGACAACTGTTTCCTAACCATGCCTCACTTACATGTGTGAGGCTAATTTTTTATAGCCAAGTATAAAAGTTTATATTTATCCCTACTGAATTGTTTCTTATCAGATTCAGCCTAATGTCAAAACCTGTCAAGATCTTTTTGAATACTGATTCATGTGTTCAGTGTGTTAGTCATCCTTCCCAGCTTTGTGATACCTGCAAATTTAATGAGAATGCTATGCAACATAATTGGGTAAATATTAGTATTGAAAAGGTAAATCTTCGTCTCAAGGAGGAAGGTGGGATCATTAAAAACTCTGTGTAGTTTTACAAAAATTTAATACTAACTATTATTATCTACCTATTCAGTTCTGGGTCCAATTCCCTAAGCCTATACATTACTGGATTAAGATGTGTGCAGCTGAAGAAACTCTATAGCTTCATTCAATAACATATCATGATTTGGATAATATGGATACTTCATCTACATTTTGTCCCTTACATAGATAATGAGGATGAATACTTAATTTATATATACACATATGTATATATAGAGAGAGAAATTTCTACCTTATATATATGAACTATATTTATATACATGTGTTTATGTATATATATGCTTATATATACATATATGTTAGAAAGTTCTATAATAATCAAGGGCTCATTGTGTTAAGAATAATATTATCTGCAAAGAGGAGCATAAAAACAACCTTACCATTGATAGAGCATTTCCTTTCCATTTGGGCTTTTTGTTGGACAATGGCAATAGAAAGCACTTTTGATGAATAAACATCTCTTCTGGGAGTTCTATTTGATTTTAAAAATCAGATAGTCAAACAAATGTCATTGTTATTGTGGCCATTGAGGAATATTGAATGCTTTTAGCAAATCCATGAGACACTATGTTATATTAGAACCCCAATAATGGCATTTTCTTTACCAAATTGAAGTTTTTATGGTCAGCAAAGAATAAGGAGAAAGGATTGTATATTCTCTGGGTTTTGGGGTTTTGTTTTTGTTTTTCATTTGAGTGACTATAAAGATTTTATCTACTCGAAGAATATTTACAAATGTCTTTTTTCCCTCCTTATTCTTCATTAAAGATGCTATTGATACATATATAAATTCTTTGCCTAAATATGTTTTAAAGATGGGAAAAGACACATGGGTTGGGCACCATTGATATTTTTTCAATGGTCATTTTCAGTAATAAAGTCTGCTTCTTTCCCAGCACGTGGCATCCCCTTCTTTCAGATACCTTGAGAATTATTCCCTTATTACCCTCAAAATTGTGCCTTGATCATCTCAAAAGGAGATACAATAATCACAAAAGAAAATTAACTGAGACAATGTCTTTGGAGATGTATAGCTTAGTTTGGTTTGGGATGGGTTATTTTTATAGGCTAACCCTGAAAAAATTATATTTATTGGAGATAGCCTGTATTTCTAGGCACAGCACCTGTGATTATTTTTTTAAATCATAGGTTTGTATAATCATACTGTGATAGTATTTCTCATTCCCTGAAATCTATTCATTTTGTGGTGGGGCTCTACCAAGGGCCTCCTGTGGAGTTAATAACTTGCAAGGCACTTGAGAATCCCACCACAACAGTGAATGGCTCTTTCATTTTTCATTTAAAAAGAGAAAGGAAAGAAGAAAGTATATGTGAAATACATCATGTACTCTGAAAAGTTGTTTGAAACAACTCCATGCACTTGTCAATTGAATAATGCATGATTAGCCCTTCCTCACCAGTCCCTGATATGAGATGAACTTCCGTACAGACCCTATAGATCTGCAACCACTTCCTATAACTGAAATAGAATTCAAAGAAATAGCATAGCTTTTATTTTTTATTCTCAATTAATTCATTTCTGTTCCATTTGACTTCCCTGCCTTAATTAAAATTTTCAATATTAGTCTAAAGTTATTTTCATCCCTAGGTAGTTTTGTTAATGTATAGATAAGCTAAATTGACACAGTTGTTATTTGCTCATTTTCAGTCATGTCTGACTCTTCATGACCCCTTTTTTAGGTTTTCTGGGGAAAGGCACTAGAGAGGTTTGCCATTTCCTTCTCTAGCTTCTTTTTCAGGTAAGGAAACTGAAGCAAACAGGTTTTAGTGACTTGCCCAGATTCATATAGCTTGTAAGTGTCTGAGATCAGAATTGAACTTAGGTCTTCCTGACTCAAAGCCAGGCACTCTATCCACTGCACCAACTAGCTGCCTTTAAATATACACAAGGTTTGCCCTCAAAGATCATTGACCTTTAACACCTGTCACAAATAATAGTAAGATACTCAATAGGCACATATTAAGATCCTACTGTGTGTCAGACACTTTGCTAATCACTAGATATGCAAGGAAAGCAAAAACAGTCTCTGCCCTCAGGGAGCATACCTTCTGATGGAGGAGACAACATCTAAACAACTGAGTTATGGAAAGTGGTGGAAAGTAATCTGAGAATGGAAGGCAACTGAGGAGAGAAAGAAAGGTTTCCTGTGGAAGGAATCTTGAAGGCAGTTTAGAATACTTAAAGGTAGCTCTAAGGCAGGCAGAATGTTATATACATGGTATACAGCCAGCACAAAAATATGGAGATGGGATATCCTGTTTGAGGAACTTAAAGTAGGTTAATGTAGCTGATGGTAGAATATCTATCTGTAAGGGAGTAAAATGTAAGAATAGCTTTAAATGACAAAAGAGTTCACATTTGATTCTGGAGATAACAGGAAGCCACTAAAGTTGACAAAGTCAAGGAGTGGAGGGTTGATATGGCCAGACATATATTTTAGAAAAGTCACCTCAAAAAGAATTGGAAATTGAAGGGATGTCCATCAATTGGGAAATGGCTAAAGAAGTTATGATATATAATTGTAATAGAATACTAATAAATGAAGGACAGAAAGATAAAAAAGATTGGGAAGAATTATATGAAATGATGCAAAATGAAGTAAGCATTACCAGAACTCTGTACACAGTAACAGGAATAATGCATAGTGGTCTACTTAGAATGACTTTGTTATCAACAATGCAAGGATCTAAGACAACTCCAAGGTACTCATGACAAAAAGGACTATCCACTGCCACAGAAGAAATTTATGGAGTCAGAATGTAAATTGAAGCATATCATTTTTCACTTCATTTCCTTCATGAGTCTTTTTCTCGTATATGTGATATGTTTTTTTCTTTCACAACGTGACATACATGGAATTATGTATTACATGATAATACAAGTATAGCATCATATTGTCTGCTGTCTTGGAGAGTGGGGAAAGAGAGAGAAAACATGGATTGCAAAATGTCAGAAAATGATTATTAAAAATTGTATCAGAGACTTCCTGGTTAAGATGGCGGCAGAGTAAAAAGCAGCTGCTTAACCTCTCCTAACCGAAACATACAGGATTCCTCAAGAAGACATAAAAACAAATCCAGAGGAACAAAGGGACCCCACAATAGGGCACAGCATTGGAGGTACGTGGAATCAGAATTTCCATGCTATATAGGGGTGAAACAGCTCTCACTAAAACGCAAGCTGAGCAACCCTCTCCACCACTCCACACCACCTACAGTGCCAAAGCCAGCGCACAAGAGTTAGAGCAAGTTTGAGGCATCCATTAAGTCCTTGGCAGCTACCTGGCATCACCAGGGCCTGCTCCTAAGAGCGGCAAGACTTAAGACTCCAAGAGGCTAAAGAACAGGCTCAGACTTTGAACACAGACCCTGAGCGTAGCCACAAGTACAGGCTCAGACGCAAGCCAAGACAGGAATCCTGAGTGCAGGTGAGGAAAGGGATCTTGAGCATAGGCGTGGACTGTGAGTGGGGACCCAGTTCAAAGGGGGTTCACAACTGTGGAAGCAACGCTCTGAGACTGTTAAAGGAGCCTTGGGCAGAGGAGCAAATAAGGAGACCAACAGGAGGCTTAACCCTGAGAACAACTGAGACCTCAGGAGCCTAAAGAGTGCAGACAGACCCTGAGTGTGAGGATAACCCTGAGAGGGCTCAGGACTAACAATGGAAAGCCAGAGACAAGAACCCCAAAAGAGAAAGATCATCAAGAAGAAATCTGTAACACTCAACAACATTTACACAGATAAAATGCAGACAAAAGAGCAAACAGCAGAGGAGAACAAACAAGTTATCATATCCAAACCTTCCCAAAATAATGAAAACTGGTCACAAGCTATTGAAGATAATCTGAGATGATGAGAAAGATGGAAGAGACTTGGCGAGAGAAGTGAGAAATACCTCAAAAGGAAATAAACAGGTTAGAAGACAGAAACTCCCAATTGGAGAAAGATGCCCCCAAATCAAACAAAATGGTAAGGAAATTAGAAACCAAAATATGGCAAGAAAATATCAATTTAAAAGGCAGAATTTTGCAATTGGAAAGTGAGGCTCAGAAATCAAATGAACTGATAAGCAAATTGAACACCATAAATGACCAGATTGAAAGGAAAACCAAAAGATTACAGCCGAAAACTAGTCCCTAAAGGTCAGGATTGAGCAATTAGAAGCTAATGATCTCTCAAGACAGCAAGAACAAATAAAACAAAGACAAAAGACAGATAACATAGAAGGAAACACAAAATATCTCAATGAGAAAGTGACAGACCAAAAAAACAGGTCTAGAAGAGACAATCTGAGAATCATTGGTCTTCCTGAAAAAGCAGAAATTAATAGAAATTTGGACTCCATACTAAAAGAAATTATTCAGCAAAATTGCCCTGAAGTTCTACAACAAGAGGGTGATATAGACATTTAAAGGATCCATAGATCACCTTCTACATTAAAGCCAGAAAAGACAACACCAAGATATATAATAGTCAAATTCAAGAGCTTCCAAGTAAAAGAAAAAATTTTTACAAGAAGCCAGAAAGAGAAATTCAGATATCAAGGAGCACCAATCAGGATCACACAGTATCTGGCAGCCTCCACACTAAAAGACTGGAATATGATATTAAGAAAGGCAAGAGAACTGGGTCTACAACCAAGGATCACCTACCCATCAAAACTAACTATATACTTCCAGGGGAAAGTTTGGGCATTCAACAAGATAGAAGATGTCCACATATTTGCACAGAAAAGACAAGGACTAAATGGAAATTTCAAAATCCAAACACAAAAATCAAGAAAAATGTGAAAAGGTAAATAAGAAACAGAGGGGAAAGAAAGAAAAGTCTTATTTTTTAAATTCGCCTCTTTAAGGGCTTCAATATGATCTAATTATTTGTATTCCTATATGGAGAAATGTTATATATAATTCTCTGTAAGGAACTCTATTCACTATTATAGTAATTAGAAGAATTATTCATAGGGAGAGGTTGGAATACTAAATGGTCAAAGATGATATGGGGGTGAGAAAAAGGGGGTGAATAGTAGAGGACACCAAGAGAAACTTGAATGAATAAGAAAAACAGGATATTCTATTACACACAAAGAGGGCACAGGAAGGGGAAGGGATGAATACTATTAAAAGAAGGAGAGGAAGAGAGCATTAAGAGGTAATAGTTAAACCTTACTCTCACTATAATTAACCTGGAGAGGGAAGAATAGCTTTTTCCATTGGGATATAAAACTCTATTCAACCCTACTGAGAAACTCAGAAGGGAAAAAAAAGGGGAGCAGGGCAGTGGGGAGGCAATAAAAGGGAGAGGAGAAGAAGGGGGAAAGAATTCATTAGGCCTTAAAAATAAATAGAGGAGAATAATAAGGGAGGGGGTAGAAAGGGTTAGGGAGAGGGAGAGGGCAAGGGTTACTGGCATAAAGCAAATCACTGGCTTAACAGGAAATAGTGTAAAAAGAAGGGTAGAACTAGGAGAGAATACCAAAATGTCAGCAAATACACAACTGATAATTATAACTCTGAATGTGAATGGGATGAACTCACCCATCAAAAGGAAGCAAATAGCAGAGTGGATCAGAAACCAAAATCCTACCACATGTTGTCTACAAGAAACACATATGAGGTGGGTGGACATACACAGGTTTAAGGTCAAGGGCTTGAGCAAAATCCTTTGGGCCACAAATGAGAAAAAGAAGGCAGGAGTGGCAATTATGATTCCTGACAAAGCCAAAGTAAAAATAGATACGATTAAAAAATACAGGGAAGATCATTACATCCTGATAAAAGGCAGTATAAACAATGAGGAAATAACACTGCTCAATATGTATGCACCAAGTGGCATAGCATCCAAATTCAAAAGGAGAAATTGGCAGATCTCAAGAATAAAATAGATAGTAAAACCATACTAGTAGGAGATCTAAATATCCCTCTTTCACATCTAGATAAATCAAACCAAAAAAATAAATAAGAAAGAGGTAAGAGAGATGAATAAAGTCCTAGAAAAATAGATTTAATTGATATGTGGAGAAAAATAAATAGGAACAAAAAGGAATACACCTTCTTTTCAGCTGCACATGGTACATTCACAAAGATTGACCATGTAATAGGGCATAGAAACATTGCAAACAAATGCAAAAGAGCAGAAATAATAAATGTAACCTTCTCAGTCATAATGTAATAAAAATAATGATTAGTAAGGGCACCTGGACAGGCAAATCAAGAACAAATTGGAAATTAAATAATATGATTCTCAAAACCAGCTAGTCAAAGAAGAAATCATAGAAACAATCAACAATTTCATTGAAGAGAATGACAATGATGAGACATCCTACCAAACTCTGTGGGATGCAGCCAAGGCAGTTCTCAGGGAGAAATTTATATCCTTGAGTGCATATATTAACAAATTAGGGAGGGCAGAGATTAATGAATTGGGCATGCAACTTAAAAAATTAGAAAGTGAGCAAATTAAAAATCCCCAGATGAAAACTAAATTAGAAATACTAAAAATCAAGGGAGAAATTAATAAAATTGAAAGTAAAAGAACTATTGAATTAATAAATAAGACTAGAAGCTGGTATTTTGTAAAAACAGATAAAATAGACAAAGTACTGGTCAATCTAATAAAAAAGGAAAGAAGAAAACCAAATTGACAGTATCAAAGATGAAAAGGGAGACCTCACCTCTAATGAAGGGGAAATTAAGGCAATCATTAAAAACTATTTTGCCCAATTATATGGCAATAAGTATAGCAATGTAGGAGATATGGATGAATATTTACAAAAATACAAATTGCCTAGATTAACAGCAGAAGAAATAGAATACCTAAATAATCCCATATCAGAAAAAGAAATTGAACAAGCCATCAAAGAACTCCCTAAGAAAAAATCGCCAGGGCCTAATGGATTCACAAGTGAATTCTATCAGACATTCAAAGAGCAACTAATCCCAATACTATACAAATTATCTGATAAGATAAGCAAAGAAGGAGTCCTACCAAATTCCTTTTATGACACAAATATGGTACTGATTCCAAAGCCAGGGAGATCAAAAAGAGAGAAAGAAAACTACAGACCAATCTCCCTAATGAACATAGATGCAAAAATCTTAAACAGCATACTAGCAAAGAGACTCCAGCAAGTGATCAAGAGTATCATCCACCATGATCAGGTGGGATTTATACCAGGAATGCAAGGATGGTTCAACATTAGGAAAACCATCCACATAATTGACCAAATCAACAATCTAACAAACAAAAATCACATGATTATCTCAATAGATGCTGAAAAAGCCTTTGACAAAATACAGCATCCATTCCTATTGAAAACCCTAGAAAGTATAGGAATAGAAGGACCTTTCCTATAAATAATAAACAGTATATACCTAAAACCATCAACAAGCATTATATGCAATGGAGATAAATTAGAAGCCTTCCCAATAAGATCAGGTGTGAAACAAGGATGTCCATTATCTCCTCTATTACTCAACATAGTACTAGAAACACTAGCAGTAGCAATTAGAGAAGAAAAAGAAATCGAAGGTATCAAAATAGGCAATGAGGAGACCAAGCTATCACTCTTTGCAGATGATATGATGGTATACTTAAAAAATCTGAGAGAATCAACTAAGAAGCTTGTAGAAATAATCCACAACTTTAGCAAAGTTGCAGGATACAAAATAAATGCACATAAATCATCAGCATTTCTCTACATTTCCAACACATGAGAGCAGCAAGAGGTAGAAAGAGAAACACCATTTAAAATCACCCTAGACAATATAAAATACTTGGGAATCTATCTACCAAAACAAACACAGCAGTTATATGAAAACAACTACAAAACACTTTCCAAACAAATAAAACTGGAGCTCAACAATTGGAAAGCCATTAATTGTTCATGGGTAGATGGAGCTAATATAATAAAAATGACCATTCTACCCAAATTAATTTACCTATTTAGCACCATACCTATCAAACTACCAAAAAACTTTTTTAATGAATTAGGAAAAACTATAACAAAGTTCATTTGGAATAACAAAAGATCAAGAATATCAAGGGAAATAATGAAAAAAAATGTGAAGGAATGGGGCCTAGCAGTACCAGATATTAAACTGTACTATAAAGCAGTGGTCATCAAAATGGTATGGTACTGGCTAAGAGATAGAGAGGAGGATCAGTGGAATAGACTTGGGGTAAGTGACATCAGCAAGACAGTGTATGATAAACCCAAAGAGCCCAACTTTTGGGACAAAAATCTACTATTTGACAAAAACTGCTGGAAATTTGGAAAACAATATGGGAGAGAATAGGTTTAGATCAACATCTCACACCCTACACCAACATAAATTCAGAATGGGTGAATGACTTGAATATAAAGAGGGAAACCATAAATAAGTTAAGTGAACACAGAATAGTATACTTATCAGATCTCTGGAAAAGGAAAGAATTTAAAACCAAGCAAGAGTTAGAGAAAATTACAAAATGTAAATTAAATGGTTTTGATTATATTAAACTAAAAAGCTTTAGTACAAACAAAAACAATGTAGTCAAAATCAGAAGGGAAACAACAAATTGGGAAAAAATCTTTAGAACGAAAAACTCTGACAGGGGTCTAATTACTCAAATATACAAGGAGTTAAAGCAATTGTATAAAAAATCAAGCCATTCCCCAACTGATAAATGGGCAAGAGACATGAATAGGCAATTTTCAGGTAAAGAAATCAAAAGTATCAATAAGCACATGAGAAAGTGTTCCAAATCTCTAATAATTAGAGAAATGCAAATCAAAACAACTCTGAGGTATCACCTCACACCTAGCAGATTGGCTAAAATGAAAGAAGGGGAAAGTAATGAATGTTGGAGGGGATGTGGCAAAATTGGGACATTAATGCATTACTGGTGGAGTTGTGAACTGATCCAACCATTCTGGCTGGTGATTTGGAACTATGCTCAAAGGGCTATAAAAGAATGCCTGCCCTTTGATCCAGCCATACCATTGTTGGGTTTGTACCACAAAGAGATTATAGATAAACAGACTTGTACGAAAATATTTATAGCTGAGCTTTTTGTGGTGGCAAAAACCTGGAAAATGAGGGGATGCCCTTCACTTGGGGAATGGCTGAACAAATTGTGGTATATGCTGGTGATGGAATACTATTGAGCTCAAAGGAATAATAAACTGGAGGAATTCCATGTGAACTGGAAAAACCTCCAGGAATTGATGCAGAGTGAAAGGAGCAGAGCCAGAAAAACATTGTACACAGAGACCAATACACTGTGGTAAAATCGAATGTAATGGGCTTCTGTACTAGCAGCAATGCAATGACCCAGGACAATTCTGAGGGATTTATGGAAAAGAACGCTACCCACATTCAGAGGAAGAACTACAGGAGTGGAAACAGAAGAAAAACAACTGCTTGAACACATGGGTTGAGGCAGACATGATTGGGGACGTAACTACCACACCAATGCAACTATCAACAATTTGGAAATAGGTCTTGATCAATGCACATGTTAAAACCAGTGGAAATACACATCAGCCATGGGGGTTAGGGGGAAGTCGGGGGATGAAGGGGAAAGTAAGAGCATGAATTACATAACCATGTTAACTTTTCAAAAAATAAATATTAATAAATGTTTAAAAAAATTGTATCGGGGGCAGCTGGGTAGCTCAGTGGATTGAGAGCCAGGCCTAGAGACAGGAGGTCCTAGGTTCAAATCTGGCCTCAGACACTTCCCAGCTGTGTGACCCTGGGCAAGTCACTTGACCCCCATCGCCTACCCTATAAGTCAATACACAGAAGTTAAGGGTTTAAAATTTAAAAAAAAATTGTATCTATGTCATCTGGAAAAAATAATAGAAAATTAAATAAATAAAAATACTAATTTTTAAAAATCACTTCAGCAGCTAAAGGAGGTAGACTGATATAGAAAGGGAATTGAGGAAGGAAAATCAATCAGAAATCTATTGGTAGTAGTCTAGGCTATAAGTAATGAGAGACAGAACTAGGACTGTGACTGTGTGAATGGAAAGAGAAGTATATGTTCAAGAGATGTTATAGTTAGAAGTTCTATTCTGTTTAGATATGTGGAATGAGTAAGAGTGAGTACTTTGAGTGGAATGAGTTAGAGTGAGTAAATTGAGAGACAGGATGGCGTAGTGCATGAGGATGCTGTTCTCAAAACTACGAAGATGGTATCAAGTCCTGCTACAGATATGTACAGTCTATGTGACCACCATCAAGTCATTTAAACTCTCAATAGTCCAGGCAATAAAGATAAGTTTCCTAAACCTAGAGAAGGTGCTAATTGGTAGAATGCATTTCCTTGCTTGAGAATAGTTCTGGATCACAGAGGCAATCCCTATTCTAAATATTAAACATTCCAGTTGGAAATTAATTTAATTTAATTAAAAATGCATATCATAAATTTAGAAATTGTATCATTTTTCTATGTTTTGATGAACTAAGATTTAGGTGAGAGAATGAAAACAAGAACAAGGCCCTTCAGATCAGTGCAGTGCCTCAGTAGGTATCAGCAGCGTCTAAGAGATATCCATGACTAGGGGTAAGAATAAAAGGGGTGACAGCTGGACCAAGGAAAAAACTAGTTCATCTTGCTATAATAATGATAACTGACATTTAAATAGCACATTAAGGCTGACAGTTTATTTTCATGTTAGTTAGAGAACCAGCCTTCATGTCAGGAAGTAATGGGTTCAAAATCAGCCTCTGCTGCATTCTAGTAATGTAACTAGAGATATAACAATGGACAATGTACTTTAACTTTCAGTGCCTTCATGTGACCCCCTAATATTATATTCTACAAAGGATCTTCTGACTACATACAGTCCCACACATGGATTTTCCATACCGATGAAATCAGAGAAACAAACCATGCCTCCTTTTTTTAAAAATTACATATCTTTTATATTCATTATCTCATCTTATCCTCATGACGCCTTGTGAAGTGTTATTGTTATCATTGCCCCCATTTTGTAGATGAAGCTCAGTGGCTTGTCTAGGGCCACACAGCTGGTACATGTCTGAGTCAGAATTCCAACCCAGGCTTTCCTGATTCCAAGTCAAGCAACTCTATCTACCACACCAAATTGACTCTAAAGTGCTCAGTGATGCAGATAGCTTGTCAACTAGCATGCTGGTATTCTGAAAGGATTAATTCATCTTGTCTTATTTCCCAAAGCATGGTTTGCTTACCATAGCATTCAGTTCTATCAAAGACATACAGTTCCTTTAACATACATATCAAAAAACAAATCTTAGTTGTTTGGGAACTTCAGGAGATAACAAACCAAGATTTTCACTGTCTAGGAATGTGACTGTTCCACATTATTACCAGCTGTCTTATCTGTTTGGCTCTCTAAGATGATATTGACACAGGATCACCCACCAAACTAAGCATATTTTGGGGCTATTTGCCATAATTGCAGTGGGCCATCTGGGTGTCTGATATCTACTGAAAAGACCAACCAAAGGCAAAGTGATGAAGTTTTTATTATTCTTTAGTCCCTTGCCACCTACCTTTTCTTAATCCTTCCCCTAACACCTGTGGGTACCTCTTCTCTACTACCATTTCCTAACTTTCTCCAGATGTCTTCTATCTTCATGTTACCCTGTTTTTCCATAGAACTTCTTTGTGCCATCCAATCATATTCAGGTTTTATAGTTGCTCCCTTTCCTCAAATCCTCTCTTCAAAAGTTCCATGATGATAGAATGGTTAGAATTAAATTGGTCTCTCTAATTCACACTGGGGTATAAAATGACTAAGACTTAATATGCTGTCTATCTCGGGAATATTTTCATTTGTGTAAATAATTCTTATTAACCCAAAGATTTGAATCACTAGAACAGGATTGTAGGCAGTATGCAAAAGCAAAGAATTTCAGATAGTATAGTGAAGCTATCTGAAGCACAAAGTAACAAAAGACACTTTCCAGTGTACCTACTCCTCTTATTCATAAATCTACTCTGCCAAGAAGATTTGGTCGGAATAGCAAGCTGACTCATTTGAGTTTGCCATCTTCCCCAGCACATTGCAATTTATATGGGAAGTAGAACTAAAAAGTTGATCTTCTAGCACTTACTTTTTTATCAACTCCAAGATACATGTACAGTGATGAGCAAGTAGCAGGTGTTCTATAAATACTTGTATTTGATAATGATTGTGGAGCAAAATGGACTAGAGCCACTAATATGAGCATGAAGTAGTTTTGAAGCTATATGGTTATGGATTTGAACTGAAATAGATGTATATAGGGGGTTTTCCCAAAGATAAGGAAAGATTGAGACTGTTCACTCAATACTAAGTAGCTCCTGATCCCTCAAAGGTACCCCAATCTGTTGTGAGATTTCATTTCTCAGAAGCCTTGAAATAAGTAGAAGGAAAAGAGAAAATGAATTTCCTAAGAGAAAGTAGAACCACTACTTTGGAGGTTTATACTCCTGGAAACTATGAGGAATCCTGCTAACGTAAGATGCACTGGTGAGAAGAGGTTGAAAATGATAAACCATGTAAGATTTCAGGAGTCTGCTCTGGAAATTTCTAATGGTGCAAGCAATATACTTATGAAGATCCTATAAGTGACTCTGTCTGTCCAAGGTTCTTGAGCATGATCTAGAACAGATGCTCTGGCATTCACTAAGCCCCTAGGACAGCAATGTCTGAAGAGGGAGTTCCTCAATATAATATGATTCTCTGTGTTTCGTCTGGCATTTAAGCAGGCATCAAATTGCATGGCACTCTCTGGCAAGCTCCTCCAAAAGATAGAGCAGTGATAACCCTTAGTATTCTACGGGAATCTTTTAAAACTGTTTTTCTATGCAAAATCTATCTTGTTCAGCTGAATAGAAGTCACAAATGGAGAATATTCTTGACTACACAGACAGGAACTTCAAATGAGGACTCCCTTCCAACACAGACATCACTCCTAGGTAGTTTAGAATTTTAAATTATGATATAATCCTAATCTAGTCAAAACATATAATAAACCAAAGAAGCTGCTTATCAGCTTAAATCTAACATGACAAATTTCTGTTGTTCACAGCTCAGAAATATCTAAGAACTTAAAATGAATTCACAAAGCTAGTCCCTCAATAAATCCAATCCAATAGGATTGTTAGAATGACAGCTATTTTTTTTTCTGTAGAGAATGTCTTTAAAAAACCATTTACATACCACTGTATATTGACATGTGGCAATCAATTTTTTTAGACTTACATGAATGTTGGGAAATGTTTTATAGAAACATTTCCACTTATGCCAATATTTAATGGCTTTCAATTGCTTCTTTTTTAATCAGAATTTTTAATTTGATTTACTCAAGACTCAGCCTCATTTTGATGCATTGGTGATGGCATTTAATGGTAGTTGCTATGAAAGGGCTGAAATCTATATTTATTGAATTCTAGATGGATCTAAAATTCCAATTTTCTTTGGCAATGTTTCTTTAAACTCATCTGATATTTTGAAAAATAATTCTCTTCATTTTTATAACTTGAATTCCTCCTAAACACATAGTAAGTCTTTTCTGTTGTCTCCTGTCATATTTTTCAGATTCTGAACCCTAGAAGACAAAAAGTATACCAAGTAAGCTAATGCTGGGACGGGGGGGGGGGGAATAAAATAATTCACAGGGTTAAATCCATTTTCTTTTCTGGCTTGATTTCAGGATTTCATCTTAATGTGCTTAACCCCAAGATTGTTCTGCCATCTAAAGACAAGTGGCTTTTTTTTCCTTTTTTCTTCCAAAAGTAGTAGTTTTTACAATGCCCTGTATCTCAAAAAAAATCATCTAAAAAGTAAAAGAATGTGCTAAGGCTTATCTTTTTACAAAAAATAATTTTAAACTTAAATTGAACAAATGTGATCACTCAATGCAATTTTCTTGATAAACTGAAAGCTACCTGTCAATCATTGAAAGTAACAACTAAAAAACAAAAACTGCTTAGAAATAATGAGCAACAGAATCACAGAAACAGTATGTTAGTATTAGAAAAAACTTTAGATATTGTCTAATATAATCTTTTCATTTTATAGATAAGAGAAAAAGATACCCAGAGAGATGAAGTTACTTACCCAACATCACAGGGGTAAAATGGAATTTCAAAAAGATCTTCCCACACTATGTCTAATGCTCTTTCCACTTCTTTTTTATCCAGATTGTGATTTCATCAAGGCAGAGAATTCTTGGTAAGGAAACAGCATCTACCAGTGTAGCTTAGCAATTCCTCTGCAATTATAGCCCTAGAAAGATGTCTGGGAGACTGAGAGTTTAGATGACTTAATCATGGTCATATGCCTAGTATATGTCAAAGATGGATTTAAACCTAGGACAGCTCTAAGGTTATATTAGTCGTCTATTCATTATGCCATACTATCTCTCCTTTCCAGAATACCATGAGTAAATTTTATGCTTATTCTATACCAGTGTTCCTTTTATGAATATATCCTAAAAATCCTCCCTTTCCATTTTCTCCAACAGATTGCTTGTACCATCATCTCCACTCTCAAATCTAATCTTCAATTTCTCCCCATCTACTAGTTTCTCACCTGATACCTACAAACACATTCAGCTTTCCATCCTTAAAAATTCCTCATAAAAGGCTATTTGGCTCACTGAATAGAGATAAGAGGTCCCCAGACACTTCCTAGCTGTGTAAACCTGGGCAAGTCATTTAACCTCAATTGCCTAGCCTTTACCTCTCTTCTACTTTGGAACTAATACTTAATACTGATTCTAAGATGGAAGGTAAGTGGAAAAAATCCTCACAAGATACTCCCATATCCACAAGTTATCATCATATATTTCCCCTCTCCTCTAAGCTCCTTGAATAAGACACCTGTACTTGTTACCTCTACTTCAACTTTCTTCTAAATCCTTTACAATATTGCTTCCAGCCTCTTTCTTTAATTGAAAATGCTCTCTCCATAGTAATAAATTAATCTCTTAATTGTCACTTAATGATAAAAAAAACATCATATTTTGGAATCTTGTGTCCCAAAATTTTATGGATCAATTGCTACTTATTCAAAGATTAAGGACAGTTGGGGGAGGATTCTACTTGTTTTCGACAAAATATTATAATGTAATATGATGAGCTGAATATTCATAAATGAAAGGATGGTCTCGGTATACTGATTGAAGGAATCATGTTTACAATATGCAAAGTTTCCTTGAGTGGAGGCTGAAAACATTCTCCAATTTGTACTTAGGCCCTTAAAGTCAGCATGGTCTATGACATAAAGATTATATATGTTTAGATGCTGTATAATAAATTATTCTCCTTAACTATAATTTCTATATTAGCATTTATATTATAACCATTAGAGATTCACAACAATGTCACAGTTCTTTCAGAAGATTTTTTGCCACTTTTTTCAGAAATATGGAATGATCAAACCTATAGAAATTTAGTTTCATCTGCATAAATTAATCTATAGTAAGGTTTTCACATTTAGATACTGTGTCTTTCCCTAGGGGAAAAACATAACTTTTAAAAACATCAAAAATATTTTTTTCTTTTGAATGACACAAAGTATCTATGCAGAATGAAATAACATGCCCTGGTTTGGTGGTTGGTTAAATTTATCTAATTGCAAATAAATTTGATTGATCATCCTTAATTTGAAAAAAAGTCAATCCCAAGTTTCACTTTCAGGCAGATGTAAATTGAATTGATGGAGGAGTGGAAGGGGAGTAGAGAAGTTGCTCCTAAACAATCCAGCTAGCCAAAGTACAGAAGACATTTTCCCTTGTTCCAAAAGACCAAGAAAATAAAAACATAGAGAAAAATGATATTGCAAAGAATTATATGACAGTTGTAACACCAAAAGAGGATTTTTAACATGTTCCAGAGCAGAATCTTACAGTATTTAACTATTTTTGTCCTTGTTATTTGGGGGGGTAGGGAAAGAGCAAAGAATAGCACTCTGCCTCACAGGGCTTTTGCCAACAATAGGGGCATATTTTCACATGAACCATTATATATAAATCATTTTCTCTCATTTTTCTTGAAAATGTTTTACTCTTCAATATGATATATTTGAAGTAAAATCTCTTTATTTCCCTCTGTGCCCTCATTTTTTGTTTAAGTTTTATGAGACTATATTTTAGCAAAAGGATATCTTTCAAATTATTTGCCAGGATTTGGTCCTCTACCCTCTTAAGTCTTATGAAGTGTGAACCCTCTTCTCTATGATGGAATTGAAAGAAGCCATAATGAAAATTAGGCTATACTCCTACAGGACTTCAGGTAAACTTATTTCCCCAATCCTAACTAAGAGATTGTAAGCCAGGCATGGAACATCTGTGCAAATGTTCTCTGAACCTATACCAGAAAGCTGCAGGGAGTGGGAAGGGATTTTCTTTCCTCTCTTCATTGGCCACATCTATCAGTGGAGCTACTTATCCAGAATGATATTTTGTGTAGCAAAAAGAAAAAGAGAAGCACAATGGGAGATTTAGTTAGATACAAATTAAAACAGGCAACTACTTAAGGATAGAAGCAGTTTAAAAAAGTTTAAATCCTGACAACGGAGAAAAGAGTCAACCATGGATTCAATTAGCCTTGAAAATTGAATGAGTTTTATGAGGAATTCCTAAGGCAAGAAAGGGCATCAAGGCCCTATAGATTCATAAGTGAGAATTATCTTGGACACGTTTCTTATGTTATGTGCATCACTACTATTGAGCTCTAAGTTTGTGCCCACTCTTCCCTTTTATATTGAATATAATTGTGAGAGAAGCATATCCCAGGTTTCTGGAGGAGGGAGATATTTTCATTCTGCTGTTCATACAATGACATTTGTATTAATACCATTGTTTTTTTTTTCATTTTAAACCCTTAACTTCTGTGTATTGACTTATAGGTGGAAGATTGGTAAGGGTAGGCAATGGGTGTCAAGTGACTTGCCCAGGGTCACACAGCTGGGAAGTGTCTGAGGCTGGATTTAAACCTAGGACCTCCTGTCTCTAGGCCTGGCTCTCAATCCACTGAGCTACCCAGCTGCCCCCAAATACCATTGTTTTAAGCCAACTCTGTCTGCTGGTTCACTGTCATAGAGGAGGAACCTGTGGGAGCCTATGAACTACAGTTTTTATAAAGAATACCCACAGTGTATTCTTTGAATATAAAGCTATTAATTACCCCCAGGGGAAGTAACTCATAAAGGGTATTACATCAAAATATGGGTTTTTCTCTTTTCTCTAGGAATGGAAAGGAAAAATTTTAAATCCCAAGTGTATTACTAAGCTTATGTCTATAATGCAAGGAACTTATGATCCCATATTCCAAGTAAATCTATTGGTGTTCTCAAAGTTATTGAATATCTATAAAGTACCATAAGTAATGCATTTACTTTCAATTTAAGACTGTCAAGTAGTTTCTATATTCTAGGTAATACTTACTATCTTATAAAGGTTTATCTGTGGACCCCAATTTAATCTTATGCCACTGAATTCTAATGTAATCCTATTCTGTCCCATCTTCACCTTCCCACAAATACATACCCCTTGCCTTTTACACCATAATCCAAAAATGGCTAAAGAGTTTCCCTAGATTAAGAAGGCAGAGAAGGTACACAAACTCACCTGATATCTACCAAATTATCCCCCAAAGAACTATGAAATAAAGTCTCAAAATGGATTCTGGAGCAGCATAACCCACAAAAAAGACAAGATGGAATAATTTTTCAGTCCAAAACAACTTAGAAAGCTGGCATGAAAGATTTATTGCACTGGAATGGATGTAGAATGCAAAGCAATACACCAAAGCAAGCCTCACTGAGATAACAGGCCTTGGAGGCAGCTGAATTAGCATGAAAGGCTTCCAGATCTCTCATACACAGATAGTATAGGACAGTCAGACAACTGCTCAGTAGGAAACTAGAAGGGTCCCTTTCACTGGCTCTGGGGGAAAGACTTTTGTTGCATTGCCCATACACAAATCCAGATCACAGAATTGGTTTACAGTCTCAGGATGAGGAGAATCGCTGCTTTTGACTTAAGGGGAGCAGGGAACTATGGGAAAGAGTGCTTATGGTTACTCATAAACCAAAATACAGGCCAAAGGAATATTAAACACACCTCTTTTCTGGAAGAATGAAAACTTATGGATTCCCAGAGTTAGCTCTGACGGCAGCTACACAAAGAACCTTAAGCTTGGAACAGTGCTCTCTTCACCATAGGAACGATGCCCCCAACTGTAACAGTTTTCTAAGTTAAAAGAATAGAAAAGGACTGGAAAATTAACAAACAAACAAAAAAAGAAACTCAATGTAGAAAGTTATTTTATCTATAGGGAATACCAAAACACATACTGAAAAGGCAACAAAGTCAATACTGCTGCATCCAAAGCCCCCAAGAAAAATATAAATTGGTCTCAAATCCAAAAAGAATGAATATAAGAGCTCAAAAAAGATTTTAAAAATTAAATAAGAGAGGTTAAAAATGGAGGAAAGAAGTGAGAGTGATATGGGGAAAATCATGAAAACAGAGTCAATACCTTGGTAAAGAGGCACCAAAAAGTACTTAAGAAATTAATACCTTAAAAAACAGAATGGGTCAATTAGTAAAAGAGGCCAAAAAAAAAAACACTGAAGAGAATTTACAAAGTGGAACTGACCAAATGGAAAAGGAGATACAAAAGTTCATGAAAGAAAATTATGCCTTAAAAACTAGAATTGGACAAGTAGAAACTAATGACTAAGAGATTTCAAGAAACACACAAAATCAAAAGAATGAAAAAATAGTGGAAAATGTGAAATATATCATAGGAAAAACAACTGACCTAGAATATAAATACAGAAGAGATAATCTAATAATTATTGGATTACCTGAAAGCAAAGGTAAAAAAAAACCAGCTTAGATTCATCTTTCTTTTTTCTTTTTTTATTGAAAAATTTTATTTAATAAATTGATTTAGAATATATTTCCATGGTTACATGTTCTTTCCTTCATCTCCTCCCACTTGCCCCTCCCCCCTATAGCCAATAAGTAGTTCCACTGGGTTTTACATATGTCATTGATCAAGACCTATATCCATATTATTAATATTTGCATTAGGATGATCGCTTAGAGTCTACATTCCCAACCATGCCCCCATTGACCCATGCAATCAAGCAGCTGTTTTTCTTCTGTGTTGCTACTTCCACAGTTCTTTCTCTGGATGTGAATAGCATTCTTTCTCATAAGTCCTTCAGAATTGTCCTGGATTATTGCATTGCTACTAGTAGAGAAGTCCATTACATTTGATTGTTCCACAATGTATCAGTTAGATTCATCTTTCAAGAAATTATCAAGGGAAATTGCCCTGACATTCTAGAACCAAAGGGTAAAATTCACTGGTCACCTCCTGAAAGAGATTCCAAAAGGACAACTCTCAAGAATATTATGGCCAAATTCCAGAACTTCCAAGTCAAGGAGAAAATATTGCAAGCAGCCAAAAAGCAACAATTCAAATGTCATGGAGCCACATTCAGAATAACACAAGATTTAGCAACTTCTACATTAAGGGATTGGAGGGTCTAAAATATGACATTCCAGAAGGTAAAGGAGCTAAGACTTCAAAGAAGAATCATTTATCCAGCAAAACTGAGCATAATCCTTTGGGGGGGGGGGTGGATATTCCATGAAATAGAGGATTTTATTGATGTAAATACTAGAATTGTTGTTCTTAATATTAATTCATCCTACTCATGAGCAACTATTATTTTCCAATTGTTTAAAGATATCTTTATTTGTGTTGAAAGCATTTTGTAATTGTATTCATACAATTCCTGCGTTTATCTTGGCAGATGTACTCAAAAGGATTTAATATTGCCTGCAGTTATTTTAAATGGACTTTCTTATTCTTATCTCTTCCTGCTAGGTTTTGTTAATAGTATATAGAAATTGTGGTGAGTTATGTAGATATGTTTTATATCTTTCAGCTTGGTAAAATTATTACTCATTTCAACTAGTTTTTAGTTGATTTCTTAGGGTTCTCTAAGTTTTCCATAGTATGATTGGCAAAAAGTTTTATTTCTTCATTGTATATTCTTATTCTTTTAATTTCTTATTTATGTCTTATTGCTATGGTAAGCATTTCTAGTATAGTGTTAAGTGAGAATAGTAATAATGGACATTCTTGCCTCACTCCTGATCTTCTAAGGAAGTCTTCTAGTTTATAACAATTACACTGCTTGCTATTGGTTTCAGATAGATTCTATTTATCTTTTTTAAAAAGATTGATTCTTCCACTTTCTAATATTTTTTTAAAACCTTTACCTTCCATCTTGGATTCAATACTGTGTATTGGCTCCAAGGCAGAAGAGTGGTAAAGGTAGGCAATGGGGGTTAAGTGATTTGCCCAGGTTCACACAGCTGGGAAGTGTCTGAGGCCAGACTTGAACCTAGGACCTCCTGTCTCTAGGCCTGACTCTCAGTCCACTGAGCTACCCAGCTGCCCCCTTTCTAATATTTTTAAAGGAATGTGCATTTTATTTTGCCAAAGTCTTTTTTCATCTATACATATTGTTATAAGGAAATTATTTAATGTTCATTCTGTCTCATTAAGAGCAGAAGTTTTATTAATTTCACACTATCTCCTTTAAGAAACAGAGCAGATAGATCTTGTTTCCAGCTCTTTAAGAGGCCTAGGATTAAAGAGAATTCTGTGAGTTCTGGGTACAGTTTCTCTGACTTCCTTAGGACCTGGTTTACTGGATCATTTTTCTCAGAAGATCTGTTAGTTATTTTGAGACAGTTACTTTCAGAGTTGAGATATACATACAAAGCTTAGAAAGAGTGTTTCACTGAGAGCATTTCTCCTGAAGTGTGATGGAGCTGCCAGAGGGGCCTCTGTCCACTCTCTCTGACTTGGGAGTAGGCCTGTGTCTATGTCTATCTGCCAAGATATTCTGACAATTATCTGACAGTTGGGTTTCAGGTGGCTTTTGGTTATTTTAGATTACTTTAAGGAATTTATTACAAATTTAAGATTCTTCATTAGCATAGGGTAGTAAATTTGAACTTAATCTTAGTTCACTGAGAATAGTTTAAGGAAGTCTGCTCTTTAGACAAGAAGAAGCTGTAAAGAAAGAAGCCAGTTTGGGGGGAATTTATTTAGAGATTTTAGTATAATGTGAAAGATTTCCTATCCTATTCCCAGCTCCTGGTTTCTAACTTTCTATTTCCTCTCCCTACCTCTTCCCATAGAAGAAAAAAAAATAAGGGTTGTATCCAACTTCTTCCAGCCTTCCATCCACCACCTACAAATCAGTTTAACCCCTGACAGCTTTAGCTTATCTATAACAGCTTTAGCAGATCAAATACAAGCTTTAGTTTGACAACAGTTCATTGATAACAGTTGTAGTTTACTCACAACAGCTATAAGCATAACTTTGTTATTATTATTATTATTTATATAATCAATTATGCTGATGGTTTACCTAATATTGAACTACACCTTCATTCTTGGTATAAATGCCACCTAGTCAGTATTTGTGATATATTACTGAAATCTCTTTGCCAGCATTTTCTTCAAATTTTATACATTAATATTCATTTTAAAAATTGGTCTATACTTTTCTTTCTCTGTTTTTCTTTTGTCCCTGGTTAAAATATCAAAATCATATTTGTACTACAAAAGGAACTTTACAAGACTCTTCCTTTACCTATTTTTACTTTCTTTTTATTTATTTATTTAAAATATTTTCCATAGGTACATGATTCACAATTTTTCCTACCCCTCTTCCCTACCCCCTCCCAGAGCTAACAAGCAATTCCACTGAGTTTTACATGCATCATTGTTCAAATTAGCTTTTAATCAATACTTCCATGATACTTTAATATTTCTGCTTTTTTGTATTTTGAGGAGGTCTTTATAACCTAATACAGGATCAAATATTGTAAAGGTACCATATACAAAGGAGGTATTCTTTCTATTCTCTTTCAGTTTTCTCCAAAGGGCTATCATATCTAACTTTTCTGAGGTTCTATTCTTGTCCTTGACTTCTTCCTCATATATTTTATGGCTAGATTATCTACCTCTGAGAAGGAAAAATTGAAGTCCCCCACTAGTATAGTTTTACTGTCCATTTCTTCTTTTACTCATTTAACTTTTCTTTTAAGAATTCAGATGCTCTGCCATTTGGTGCATATGTGTTAAGTACTGATATTACTTCATTGTCTATGATACCTTTTAAGAAGATGTAATTTCCCTACTTATCCCTTTTAATTAGGTTTATTTTTGATTTTGCTACTACCTCTGCCTTTTTTCTTCAACTAAAGTTTAAAAGATTCTCCTCCAGCCCCTTATTTTAACTCTATTGTGTTTTTCTTGGTTTCGAGTGTATTTACTATAAATAACATTGCTGAATTTTAGTTTCTAATCCATTCTGCTATCCACTGTCATTTTATGAGTGAGTCAATCCTGTTCATATTCAAAATTATCATTATTAGCTACATTTCCCTCCATCCTATTTTCTTCTCTCTCTCTCTCTCTCTTTCTCTTTCTCTCTCTCTCTCTCTCTCTCTCTCTCTCTCTCTCTCTCTCTCTCTC
>NC_058130.1:198074253-198269607 GCF_016433145.1 Gracilinanus agilis
TCTCTCTCTCTCTCTCTCTCTCTCTCTCTCTCTCTCTCTCTCTCTCTGTGTGTGTGTGTATGCATGTGTATTTGTCTGTCTCTCATCCTGTTCCTCCTCTAAAATTTTTTTGCTTCTGACTACTGCCTTCTTTAATCTCTTTGATCTGTTTTCCAGGTCAATTTTTTTCTTCTGATGAGATGTTTTACTTTTTAAAAATGTTCTTATACTTTTGACTTTGTTTTATTGTTTCTTGATGTCTCATGGAGTCATTAGCTTCCACTTACCTAGTTCTAATTTTTTAAACATTATTTTTTTCAGTAATATTTCATACTCCTTTTTCCATTTGACCAATTCTGCTTTGGGCAGATTTATTTTCATCAGTAAATTTTGTACATCTTATTTTTCTATTTGACCAATTCTTTTTTTAAGGTATTATTTTCTTCAGTATTTTTAGTCTCTTTTCCAAAGGTGCTAATTGTCTTTTCATAATTTGCTTCTTTGCTTTTGTTTCTTTACCTATTTTTTCCTCTGCCACTTTTATTTGATTCTGGAAAAAATTTTTAGAGCTTACACAAATTCTTGTTGTACTTGTGTCCAATTCACATTTTTCTTGGAGGCTTTGCATATAGTTGTTTTGATTTCATTGCCTTTTTCTGAGTTTGTGTCTTAATCTCTGTAACCATAGTAGCTTTTTTTAGTCAGGCTTTTTTGTTGTTTGCTCATTTTTTCACCCTATTTCTTAATTTTGGATTTTAAGTTGGATTCTTTTCCCAGTGTGTTGGGGATGGGAGTTGTCAAACTTCAGGTTTTTTCACACTACTTTTTCAGAACTAGTTCTAGGGGGAGTGTGGTCAGAACTTTTTGGTGTTTCCAAGGTAGTATCGTCTAGGGAGAGGTGTGGTCACTGTTCTCTTGATCTGCCCTCTGGTCCTCATCCAGGAAGTGCTACTCATTGAAGATTCCACTTGACCAAAAGTGCTTCTCTCTACCCTTGAACTATGACCCAGAAGTTGGTTTAGGTCAGTGATGGACAAAATTTTTAAAGAGGGGGCCAAAGGAAAGGAAATGTTCATCTGTCAGTCTGTTTCTAAGGCAACTCATTTGAAGTTTCATTGTATTGTATCCTACTCATTGTATAGGAATAATGTTGCAGGGGCCGAATAGAACATTTCAGAGGGCCATATCTGGCCTGTGGGCCATAGTTTGCCCATCACTGCTTTAGGCAATATTGTTGCTAAAAAGCATCTAGTCCTATATCTGGTGCTAGCACATGGTATCCTGTAATCCCTTTCTTACAAGTTACCAGGGCACTTTATTGTCTCTTACTTGGAGGCCCTTGAGGCTTCTGCTTCTTCTTCTAGTACCATTTAGTCCCATTGCTAGTGTTTCAGACACATAGGCTTCAGGCCAGCATCCTCCCCCATGTCACAGTTCTCTCTGACCTCCTATGATGTCTTGAACTGATCTCTTTGACTGACCTTATTTTGGCTCTGTCACTCCAGAATTAGATTTGAAGAATTATTTGAAGTTATTTGGAGGGCAATATTAGAAGAGTTCAGCTGAGTATTTCTCTACTCCTCTATCTGGAGAAGCTTACCTTTTAATGGGGAGACAACATAAAAAAGGAGAAGGGATACACAAAGTATAAGAGGGAATGATATTAAAAGTCCTAAGAAAGCCTGCAGAGCAGTTAGATTTGACTAGTTTTGGCACGCACATTAAATGAAGAAGCCATTAGGTTTTGGAAATAGCCATCCAATCCAAGAGAGAAGTCTTAGAGTAGAGAGTATTTCCAATGTGAAATTTTCAGGGCTAACATGAGCTTCTCTCATGAAGAAGTATCTAGATAATGGGAGAGAAAATTCAGAAAGCAGGCTAAAGAGGATTCTTTATTGTAATGTGGAGACAATCCCTGATCAAAGGCTATTCCGGAAGAGGGCCAGCTCCAACAGGTTCTACCAAGGCAGAAAGTGTTCAAATGTGGCCTAATAATAAAAATCAGAGTATATGATAAAAGGATGAGCCTATATAAGCATTTGGAGCAATTTAGCACCAGAGAGGTGATGATTTTTTTTTGGTCATAACTGAGAAAGAGCAACCAGAAAAACATAAAAAGAGTGTGATTTTGTTCACTGATGGAATTATCCATGACATTAATATTATGTCTTTGAAGTATTGAAGTCAGTAGAAAATCATGCAGGTTTCATTGCTCTTATTACCAATGTACCTCCAGAAAAGAGAATAGTTCTACCTAATAAAATTTTAGATTATTTTTTTAAATTATATTTAATTCCTTGCCAAGATCTTACACTCTCCTTGTAAAGTAAACAAATTCTGCAAGCCCCTCATTTGAGCAAACTGAGTCATTCTGTCTGTCATCTCCTTTTGAGCAGGAAAATCATGCTTTCATTTATACAAGCATCTTCTCTGCAGATATATCTTAGATTTTCATCCTTTTTTATAACACTATTATAGCCCATTAAAGCTCTGAATATCTTTATCCAAACTCCCAGTCTCATAGATAAGTCTAATTCATGACCAAGGTTGCATTTCTTCCTCAGGATTCTAAAGGTATTCTTAACATACCCAAAACAGTCAAAGTGATGCCTTCTGTTGGGAATAAGAGGAAAAACAATAGTATTTCTAGTGGTAGGTAGAGACTGAATGAAATATTATAGCATTTCCATAGGTTTGGGGCATAAAATAACTTAGAAGTTTCTTGAATTTTAATTGAAATATTCTAGATGATGCCATTTTATGTTAACAGCTTGAAAGACTTTCAGGCACATCCTTCTTTTCATCCTCCAAATTACTAAACATTTCTTCTTTAATTCTCCAGATCTTTAGCCTTCATAGAAATAGTTTCACTTTGAAGGGTTCCTCGCTTCTCTATTTTGCTACTCCCTCTGCCACACTGGGAAAGTGGGGAGAAAAATCATTATCTGACATCAACTCTCCCTGCAAGGATATAGTTCATGAATTTCAAGAAAATTTAATATCAGTGGAAATTTTAAAAGAAACTTGAAAAGAAGCTTTAGAAAATAATAATCCTCTAATAAGCAACCTTCTTAATTCAATTTAGTAAGCATTAACTGAATGTACTGTGTATGCATCTTGCTCTGTGCTTACTGCTGGGAATTCAAAGATAAAATAGCCCCTTCTCTCAAAAAGCTTACAATCTACTTGGGGAAAAAACTTGCATATTGTCAGTTACAACTCAAAATAGATGTAGTTCTCTCTCTGATATTCCTAGGAATCATTTCCAGGTGTTACCTCTCATTGGTTCTACCTATAGTTCCACATGTTTCCTGCATTTATTCTTACATATTTTTTCCTATGTAATTCTAAGCAAGTCATTTAATTTCCCATTGCTCAAGCAGATCTCTGAGATTCAAAGTAGCAGAACAGCTGGAGGTCCTTACATGAATTAAAATCTAGATTTGGTCATTTCCCACTCCCCAAGTGAAAATAACACTTGTTTTAATTGTCAAAGAATGTCTCTTCAACATTTTAATGGTTTATCCAAGTCCCCCTAAAAGGAAGACGAGGTAAGGTAGGTCTTCTCCAAATATTCTAATATATTTTCCCTTAAAATTAGACAACATTATTTTTAACAAAGGAGGAGGAGAGAAATTGTTGATATTTCTAGAACCAGCTTTTATAGAAAGAGTAATATATTATGAATAAAATGGACCTTGGTTCAAGTCTTTACCCTTCAACTAATAACTGTATGACATTTGTCAAGTCATTGGAGCTTTCTTGCCCTCAGTTTCTCATCTGTAAAATGAAAGGAAGCAACTAAGTTCCCTTTCAACTCTAAAATTCTATGATTTATACTTTTTGTAGAACCTTTCTTCTTACTAGTTTAAGGTACTTCATCTAGAAGCAACTTATATTTGTAGCATGCAATGGATATCAATAGTAACTCACTGGTTTGATATGGAGCTTAAGTGAAATAATGTATATAAAATAGTTTGAATGATGCTTTGAAAACTTAAGGTGCAATAAACATGTAAGTTCTTTTCTCCATTGTACAGATGGTAGAATGGAGACTACATCTACACTCCAGAAGACTATCATATCTATAAATAACAGTATAATTCTAAAAGTCTACAAAATAACTACTAATATTTATTAACCATAAATCAATGGATTGAGGGCTTGTTTGAGTTAAATTCATGGACTGGAGAGGAAAAATACAGTCTACATTAGGAGAAATTAGTTTTAGGAGAAAAAATAATCCCTGTTTGGTTCATTGTTTCTTATTGTTCTACTTTCATCCTAATTCCACTGCCATTCAATGCCCATTCTACTTGTGGAACTCTTGAATCTTACCAACCCATATAATATGATGTTTTAAAATTTGCAAGATCCAAAAAGTCAGAAACTATTGCACTAGAGCTTTGTCTAAATTTCATTCCAATAAAGTAGCCAAGTTCTACTCCTTACTACTTGCATCACCTTGGATAAGTCACTTACCTCTTCTAAAACTGTTTCCTTTTCAAGAAAAAAGAAAGGTGTTAGAATACTAATCTCTAAAACCATTTCCACCTTTATGATCCAATGTATCATCATATGATCTATGATCCTATGACATCAAGTATAATTCATGCACAAAGATTAAATCTAGAATCTCTTCTTGGTACATCATTACAAATGTTATTCTGAACAGGCAGAATAGTCTAAGATAGATAGATAGATAGATAGATAGATAGATAGATAGATAGATAGATAGATATCAAGATTCTNATAGATAGATAGATAGATAGATAGATAGATAGATAGATAGATAGATATCAAGATTCTTACTTGTATACCATTTGTAATTCATTACAGAAAAGAATGCATATATATTAAGAGAAAGAGAAAAGAGAATTATAGTAATATGACTAGATTTGGTCATTCAATTTACAAGTATTTTAAACATCTACTATCCCATTTAATTAAACCACCAATCATTTATTAAATGCCTGCTCTATGAAGCACATTGTGATAAGTACAGGGGGAGAGAGAGAGAGAGAAGAGAGAGAGAGACAGAGAGAGAGAGAGAGACAGAGAGAGAGAGAGAGAGAGAGAGAGAGAGAGAGAGAGAGAGAGAGAGAGAGAGAGAGAGAGAGAGACTCAAAAAGTATACAATCGGGGGCAGCTGGGTAGCTCAGTGGAGTTAGAGTCAGGCCTAGAGACAGGAGGTCCTAGGTTCAAACCCGGCCTCAGCCACTTCCCAGCTGTGTGACTCTGGGCAAGTCACTTGACCCCCATTGCCCACCCTTACCAATCTTCCACCTATGAGACAATACACTGAAGTACAAGGGTTAAAAAAAAAAGTATACAATCTATTGAAAGAGGCCTCATCTGCACAAATAATTAAATATCAGGAAGTTTGAGGACAGTTTTCATTGTAGTTCACTTGTTTTCAGCCATGTCAGACTCTTCATGACCTCATTTGGAACTTTCTTGGCAAAGATATTAGAGTGGTTTGTCATTTCCTTTGCCAGCTCAGTTTACAGATGAATAACTGAGACAAACAAGGTTAAGTGACTTGCTCAGGGCCAACCAGCTAATTTAAGAGTCTGAGGCCATATTTGAATGCATATTTTTTTTTACTCCAGGTCCTCTATTTACTGTACTGAGAATGGAGATTGTACTAAGACTGGGAGTATTGGGAAAGACAAACAAAGGAGGATATCTGATGTGAGCCTTGAAGAAAAAAGACTCTGAAAGGCAGAGGTGATAAAGGAGTACATTCTAGCCAGAAGGATATATTATGTATATGAAAGGATAAGGAAGAAGGAATGTGAATTAGGTAGTCCAATTGGCCTGAAAATTTAAAATTGTGAATGAAGGGTGGGAGTGGGGGGAAGAGGAAGGGAAAGGAATAAGGATTTAAATAGTGCCTACTATGAGCCAGGCACTGTTCTAAGCACTTTATAAATATTGTCTCATTTGATCCACACAGCAAGTTCTAAGTACTTTATAAATATTGACTCATTTGATCTGCATAACCTCCAACAAGTAGGTGCAGTTATTATCTATATTTTACAGTTGAGGAAAGTGAATATGAGTAACATAAGATAAAGTCAGAAAGTTATGTTGAAGCCAGAAGGTATGGTGCTATAAATACAAGACTGGTGTTCCTTTTCTCTTCTAAAAGCAGAGAAAGTTTGGAATGAGATGGTCAATTGTGTGTGAGGAAGATGATTTTGGCAGCTGTGTAGAGATAGATTCGAGAGAAGAGAGACTCAAAATGTGGAGACTCATTATGAAAGTATTCCAATAGTAGAGCAGAAAAGTGATGACAGCCTGAACTAAGGCAGTAGCTGAGTAAGTAGAGAAAGATAGAGATGAGAGTTTGTTATAGAGGTACGGTTGAAAAAACTTGACAACTGGTTGGAAATGAGGAAGGGAAAGAAAACATTTATGACTCCAAGGTTTTAAACCTTAGTAAATGTGAAGATTATGCTGCCATCAGAAAAATAAGAAATGTTTGAGGAAAATGGAAATATAGAAGGAAGAACAAAAGGGGTCCTGGCTTTGCATTTATTGGATTTGAAGTGTTGATGGAACACCTGGGTGGAGATGTCCACCAGACAGTTAGTAATGTGGTGATAGAATATGGAAAAACAATTAGGGATGGTGTAAAATTTTTTGAAGTCTAGATATGATTAAACCCCAGGGAGGGAACAAAATCACCAAGAGAATAAGGTTAGAGACAGAATAGCAAAGGGCCGGAAAAAGCCTTACCACTCTTGGTAAGCAGGAGGTACTGTACAGTACAACAAAGGAGGCTAAAGAGGAAACAGTACACAGATGAGAAAGAAACCAATGAGGAATGAGTATACAGAAAAGGAGTTGTTGATGTCAATCTACGTGGAGAAAAAGGTGGTTGAGAACTAAGAAGAGATCATTGGATTTAGCAGTTTAAAAGATCTTTGATAACTTTTGACAAAGAATTATGAAACACAATAGAATAAAGAATAAGATATCCTCCCTGTGAACAATCTACAGAAATTAAACCAAAATATTAAATGTTTAAAGAGAAATATGTGCTAACTGTGTTAGATTTCAGATGGAAGGGAATAATTTGAGGCTGAATGGTCAGAAATAGTTTCATAGAAGAGGCAAGAATTAAATTGAGCTTCAAAGGTTAAGTAGCATTTGAATAGCTAAGAAGGAAGAAGCAGCACAGATCTTGCAGCAAGAGGAATAGTATGACCAAAGGTAAGTGGATGGCAATGACTAGATATCGGTCTAGGAACTGGGGGAATTGGGGAAATAATGAAGAAGCAATGTTATGAAGAGGAATATGTGACAAGGGCTTTCATTATTAATCTTCATCCTCAATTGGGATCTCATTGCTATTCAGAAAGTGGCTTATTCAGGATAATGGACTGCTTTTACTAACTAGGTTCTTGTGCTAATACAAACATTCAATATAAAGATTTTGCGAAATAAGAAGACTATATATAGTAACCATAACAATAACAAGAATATTGAAGTATTTACTATGTGGAAGAAAATGTGAGCAGAAAAATCTTAAACACCTCTGACACATACTGAGTGTCCTTGGGCAAGTACTTAAGCTCACGGTAATCTAAGCAGCTTTCTAAAACTATAAATTGAAGGGGCTACTTCATGCAGCAATAAGTCTATATTAGTGGAAACATAGGTCTACTCTACATCCAAAGTTACTTCAACAAACCCTCACATAGCACAGTTTCAGGTTCCTTTACCTATCCCATTCATTCTTCTTGGATCTTCCTCTCTTGTCAATGTGTTTTCAGAATTGTGGTGTCCAGAACTATGCCGCTTTTCCCATTAAGGAAACTATGCATTTAATGGATCCAAAAATTGAATTATATTTTTGACTAGTATGCCATATTTTTGATTCATACGGATCTTGCAGTCCACCAAAACACCAAGGTCTTTTTAACATGAATTATTATCTAGACATATTTACTCCATCCTAAACTTGCCTCATTGATTTGTTTAACCCAAGTGTAAAACTTAACATTTATCTCTATTACATTACAGTCTCTTTGAGTCTGTCAATATGTTTTAGATGTCAATACTGTTATCTATCATGTCTATCTAGCTGTCCCTACCAGCTCTTAGTCATTTGTAAATTTCATAAGCATGACATCGAGACTTTTACCCATATCATTGATAATAAAGTCCAACAGTACCAAGATAGGAGCAAAGCTCCACACGCTACAAAACTGCTGCATCCAAATTGATATGGATTCATTCATCAACATTCTTTGCATTTCATCTGTCAGCTGTTTTGTAATCTACCACAAAGTGTTATCATTATCCAGGCCACATATCTACATCTCCATCTTCACAAATACCACATGCCTGGGAATAGAGTCTTCTAGACCCAAAACCTTTCTGGGAATCATTATAATTGACCCTCCAGTCTTTGATCAACTGAGGTATGTCCATCTGGAAATAGATGGCAATAGTAACTGTAGACTTTTCCTTCACATGGCCTTCTCTGCTGCTGTTACCATTGACTGTCATCCCTATTGCTTGAGAGTGCTTCACTGAAAGGCTTCATAGACAAAGTCACCTTCAGACCAGATTTGTGATTAGAGGCTTGGGACTAATTTAATCTATACACTTTTCAAGATTTAATACTCTCTCTCTCTCCACTGGCTAACAAATTTCTACCTCCTATTCCTCTAATACCTGGCATTTAAATCATTATCTGCCAGGGAGTCTAGGGGGAAGAAACTGTCCTTGCTATCTTTAGACCTTGTTTTGCCCCTCCTGATCGAACCTTACCCCTTCTCGGTCACCACTTCTACTGTACCTCCTGAACCTCTACTCTGTAATCAATAAGATCCTCTTCAAATCTTTTTTCTTTTCTGATACTCATAGAATACCTATAGGCATCTCATCCCATGCCAATATTTTGAGTAACAACCATTCTTTTGCTCATTCCCTCCAACAAACTGGCCTATAATTACAAGTGGATATATTCACTACTACCCACTCCCACTGCCACACCCTGTTCCTGGAAATATCACTCAGTATCTCTTGCTTTTTTTAATGTTCACTTCACCCATCTGTATCACCCTGTGAAGATCCTTACTGCTGTCATCACTGACACCCTTCCATCTGTTCATCTGCTTTGAAAAAGTGCACCAGGAATAATTCTCTCTCTCTCTCTCTCTCTCTCTCTCTCTCTCTCTCTCTCTCTCTTTCTCTCTCTCTCTCTCCCTCTTTCCCCTTTACTTCCCACCCCTCTTTCTTTTTCCTGTATCTCTTTTTGTTCCTTTATCTCTGTCTCTGTATATCTGTCTGTCTGTACCTAACAGGCTAGCTATTTAGCAATCTTCAAACTTTCCTATTTACAACTATTAACTTGTTCTCTACAGTCTACAAACACACTCAAATCTTATCTATTCTTTTTTTATCATCTTTCCCTTGAACTTGTCATCCTCTCAAACAAATATTCTGTCTTTCCTTGTTTTAACTGATAAATTTTAGAGAATTATCTCACTATCATTTCCTTCTTTCTTTGACTTTTTGCAATCTAAACTTCCAATCTAACAACTCATGCTCTAAAATTAATGTCTTTACTGTTAAAATTCAAGGTCCTATAAATTCTCATACTCTAACTTTTCTGCAACTTTTGAGATAATTCATCCTCATCACTTTATATTATCTCTTTCCTCTATCCAGTTCTCCTATCTAATTAGATGTGGGTACTCCCTAAAGATCTTTCATAGGCCCTCTTTCTCTATACATATTCTCTTTCATTCTTTCATTTTTTTCCCTCTCTTTTTTCTCATTATCTATTTGTCTCTTCATGTGTCTCTATGACTCTATCTCTCTGTCACTCTGTATCTGTCTCCAACTGTCTTTTTTCTGTCTGTGTGTCTCTATCTCTCTGTTTCTTTGTATCCCAGATGTCTTATTTGCTCCTTCAAGTTCATTAATCACTCTGCAGACAATTACATATGTATGCATGTGCACTCAAACACGTGTGCATGTGTATATATAAACAGAGGGAGACAATAATCTCTCTTCTAAAATCTAAATTCCAGCTAGGATGGCTTTGAGACATTTTCACCTGGATATCTCAAACTCAAGGTGCACCCAAAATGAACTTTGTTAACCTTTGTCTCCTATATCTCCTAAAACTGTGGCCAATGGATAAAGAGAAAACTTTGATATTTTATGATGTAAGAATTTGGGATAGTTTTATTCACCATTTGGTATTGGACCCACTAAGGGCATATTCCAAGTTCAGTTCTATCTTTGGGTACCTAGGGAAATTTTATATTTTGTTTTGTGTCTAATATGGTCAGACCCATCCCTTTAAGATCCAACTCTTTTTACAGAAGTATGATTTCCAATAAATAAAAGAGCACTGCCTAACTCAATGGTCCTTCAGAAAAACCTAATAAAAATGAACAGCTCTCACTTCACTCTGCTTCTGCTGCTATTCCTGGTTTCAACTCAGTGGAACAAGATACTGCCTATACCACTTGATGTTCCCCCCCTCCTTGGCTTTCCTGCCTCCTTTTTGTATTTTCTTCCTCCTTTAGATTGTAAGGTTCATGAGGACAAGCAGTCTTTCTTTTTATTAATTGTATTCTCAGCACTTAGCACAATACCTGTCACATAGTAGGAACTTAATAAACATTTTTTATATTTGGATCCATTGGAGAAACTAAGCATAGTACTTACTTTTCTATTATCTTCACTTAACCTTCTTCACATGCACAAACCTAAAATTCTTCATGCTTGAGAAATTATGTCAAAGAGAACTCATATCTACTTTCTAGTGCTCAGACCAAATTCATGGCATTGCTCTTCAAAAAATTATGTTAGTCTATTCTCCAATGACTCTACTCATCATCCTTGTAACCTTCTGAAATAAGACAATGCTCATTTGCCATTGCTCTCATATGTATGTTATCTCCTCCTAGTGAAATGTAAGTTCCCCAAGGGCAAGTACTCTCTTTCCTTTTGTCTTTGTACCTCCAACACTTGTACAACACTTAGTAATTAATAAATGAATTTTAATTTATTCATTCATTCTGCTAAAAAAAAAAAGCTTTGAGTGCCGAAAAGGTTCTTATCCTACTCAAACACATTTTATTCTATCAGGTGTTTTTTTAAATAAGCCCTCACTTTTCCCTCATTCTCTGAATCCCAAATCTTCTTTATCCCCTAGAAATAGCTATGTATTTGCCATTTCCTCTTTTATTTATGCTCCAATCTCCACCCTACATATATTTATTATTCAGTCATTTTCAGTTGCATCTGGTTCTTTGTGACCTCATTTAGGGTTTTCTTTGACCAAAGATACAAGTTTCCAATTTCTTTTTTTAACTCATTTTACAGATGAGAAAACTGAGAAAAATAGGGCTAGGACTTGCCCAGGGTCACACAGCTGCATGAAACATACACACACATACAATAAACAACTATGGTCATTTTGTCCTAAACTCCCTTCTCCCTTCCTCCAAACTTTTCCATTATATTGAAATTGAAACAATCACTGTACAATGTAAAAAAGCATTTAATCAAGATCTATATTCAAATTTTTCCCTAATGCCTTCTTCCTTTGGTGACCTTGGAGAAATCATTTAACCTTCCTGCTTCCTTATCTCTAAAATGAAGGTATTGGGAAAAGTATCCTTCAAGGTCACTTTAAGTTCCAAATTTGGGGATTCTATATATGTTTCAAACATTGAACTTATTTATGGTTCTCCCTTCCTTTCCCTACATATTCAATCAGTTTCAAAATTTTGTTCATCAGTTGAAGATGTATATGTACACATATAAAATCAGTGTGCATATATACATACATGCCTGTATGTATATAAACACTGATTGATTGAATTTATATACATATCTGTGTATACTGTATAGTATGTAGTATATAACATATGCTGTATACTGCATTGTGAATATGAAATGTACTTAATTGGTCTTCAACTGATGAGCAAGATTTTGGAAATGATTGAATATGTATGTATACATATATAAATGTACATCATAAAGTATATACCATATATAATATACATATATTGTATATACAAATACATACTATACACTTCAACTTCTATAGTATTTATACAAATATAGAGGATATATACTTATATGTAGGCACAATATACATTTGATACATACATGCACTGTATAGTGTATACAAAGAGTTTAGGTACTTAACAAGTATATGGACATTTTTTTTTGTTTTTGTTTTTGTTTTTGTTTTTTTAACCCTTAACTTCTGTGTATTGGTTCCTTAACTTCTGTGTATTGGTTCCTTGGTGGAAGAGTAAGGGTGGGCAATGGGGGTCAAGTGACTTGCCCAGGGTCACACAGCTGGGAAGTGTCTGAGGCCGGATCTGAATCCAGGACCTCCCATCTCCAGGCTTAGCTCTCAATCCACTGAGCTACCCAGCTGCCCCTGTATATGGACATTTTTTATAGTATACCCTGATGGGAACTGCTTGAATAATTCATTTTCTGTCTTGTGACACCTTCCTAATGACACCTAAATAAATGCTTAATTAAAAGCCCACTTTTCTCCTTCCTTCTTGTAAACTTTTTCTCCTGAGTTGAATCAGATGCTAGTTGATTTTCCATACTAGTTTGTCCACCAGTAAGAGAAAAACTCAACAACCTAATCTGGATTTGTATCCACTAAACTTGATAAGAACTGACTTCAGCAAATAGCATCCTATGCTTCAACAGCAAGTGGCAGAAGAGGCATTCAAACAATTGATGTAGAGAAATATTTCTATAATTTTAGCCAGTCAAACAAATCTTTCCTCCCCCTTATAGAGGATGCATTTAAAACTGTCCATACTTTTGTAAAGACCCCTGGGATTGTCTTCCAAGGAAGTCCTGATCTATCCATCCCCTTTATTTTTACTTTTTTACTCTTAACTGCATCAGAGAGGAATATTCATGTATATTTTGGTTTTATTGTGAGGTTTTGGGGGGAGAGGACAGGAATAAGAAATCTGGTGTGTAGTTAAATAAGTGAGAAATATTATTAATTCAGCTTTGTTCAAGAGTTGCTTGTTCATATGATTTTTTTAAAAATAGTCATGTTCTACAGGAACTTTTTAAAAATCAATTTTGGGGTAATGCCTACATTGAAAGAAGTTTTACATTCCTGTAAAATAATTACAAAGGGAATATAATGTTCCAATGAACACAAAGACTATAAATTCTTTGATCAAATAAAGAGCAGCATAATGTACATAAATAACTATATGCAAAGTATAGTTTATATGCCAGTGTGTACAATGTATATACATAGTGTATGTATACATATATATTCACTCTACAGTATAGGACTATATTTGATTATATATTTATGTGTACTGTATCTATTGCTATATTTGTATATACGTAGCATATATACTAGCGTGTAAAATGTATATACTATGTATAAGCTGTGTTTTACGTATATACACATATATAAATGTATATAATGCACATACTTTGTATTATATACACATGAATATATCATGTCATGTGTATTTATGAATGTGTGTATATACGGTATATGAATTATATAGATACTATAGTCTACATTGTATGGATATCTTATAAAGTATGTGTATGCTACTAATAGAATACTATTTTGCTATAAGAAATGAAAAATGTGAAGAATTCAGAGAAATATTGGAAGATTTATATTAACATTAACACAGAAGAAACAAAATAAAGCTAAATGAACAACATTTGTGATAACTAAAATAATAAATACAAAAATAAAATTTAAAAAAAGCAGTCAAATGCAAAACAAATACAATGAACAAGGCCGTGAGACATGGTAACTCGGTTGGGTTTTACTTAAATGCTTTTCTTTATTATATTGAAGAGTTCTCTGGGGAAGGGGATTATATTAGAAAATTATTCTGGTATAAAAAACAGAAAGCATCAATACACTTTCTTTTTTCATCTACCACCAGGTAGGTTTCCAGCAATCTATCTGTTTAAGAGCTTGTGACTAAGCCCAGCTCTCCTTCATCATTTCAAAACAGCAACAAATGTGCCAAATGGAGTAAAGTAACAGCAACATCCAGCAAGAGAGAGAATGAATCATCACAGAAAATGCCTCACAGAAAATTGAGCAAGAACTCTGATTATTTTTTAAAAGGAAAAAATTTAAATCAGGAAAGGAATCCAATTCAATTAATAAATATGGAGTAAATGAAGTCAATAAAAAAAACCTAATGTTTGCACCATCAAAGTAGCATGCTTAAAAATAGAGTTTAATCACTTATTTTAAAAGAATGGACTTTGAGAAAATGAGAAGAATTTGAGTTCTCCTTTAAAAGAAAACTGAAGTCAAAACAGCTTGGCAGAAATTAAATATAGACCAATATCTCACAAAGCATACCAAGATAAACTCAAAATGGGTAAATGACTTAGGTAGGAACAGTCACTTTGAAGGAGCAAAGAAGTTACCTTTAAGATCCATGGATAAATAGAAAGTTTATAACAAATCCAAAGATAAGAGAGAGGAATAATGATAAAATGGTCAATTTCAATTATATAAATAAAAAATTTTTGTACAAATGAACTTAAAATGGTTTAAATTAGAAGGAACCATGTAACTAAGAAAAAAAATCTTCATAGCAAACTTCTCTGATAAAGGTCTTTTACTGAAAATATACCAGAAACTTGTCAAGATTTATGATTTTAAACAGAGGTTTCCTAATAAAGTGGTTAAAGTATACCAACAGGCAATTTTCAAAGGAAAGAACACTTCCTATTAATAATCATATAAAAAATTCCCCAAATCACTAATAATTAGAAAAAGGCAAATTAAAGAAACTTTAAAGTTTTCCACTTTACTCATAAAATTGGCAAAGATGGAAAAAGAGGGGCATGACGAATATTCAAAAGGCTACAGGAAAACAGGAACATTGATGCACTGTTGATGGAGCTATGAATTGGTCCAAAAACTCTGGAAAGCAAGTTGGAAGTCTACTCAAAAGTCTTTGAACTATGTCCCTTTGACATTTTGGTTTATACCATTTTGATAAGCTATTCAACAAAAGGATGAAAGAAATGGGGAAAGATCCATATTTACAAATAAATGTATATATGTGTGTGTCTCAGTATGTATGTGTGAAACAAGCCTACATTGGGGGATGGGCTAAACAAATTATAATATATTAATAAAATGAAATATCTTTATACATTGAGAAATGAAATAATTTCAGAGGAAACTGGAAAAACTTTTGTTTTTCATATTTTCACATTTACTGTGAAGCACACAGTAAATAGAAGAAAAATTTATATGACATTTTAAAGAAAAATTACTTTGAAAGACCTTAAAATTCTAATATATACAATGATAAACCATAACTCCAAAGGAAGAAAGACAAAAAACAATACTTTCCTCCTTCCAAAGAGATGATGAAATTAAATGCAGAATGAGATATGCATTTTTGTACATTACCAATGTAAGAATTTGTTTTGTTTGACTATGCATATTTGTTATGAATTTTCTCCTTATTTATTTTTATTGCACAATTCAGGGAGATGGTTAGAGGGAGAGTTTAAGGTTTATAAAAGCAAATTTTAAAAATTATAATAAAGAGAAGGAAACTAGAAGGATTTAGGGCATTGAAAGAAAAACTTCAGAGAAACATAAAAAAAAAACAAGAAAAAAGTGAAAAATTTAAATCAATCTACATATGCTTCATGTTTAGATAGGTTGTTGCTGCCTTTGTTTTTATTTCTTATTCAGAAAGTCATTCAGAAAGCAGAGAATTTCTACTTAATGGGGACATAAAAAGAGTCAAAGGAACTGGGATAAAGGAATGAGGTTAAAAAATTAAAATTTCCAGGACTATAAGTCATTCTCCCCACTCTTAAATTATTCATTTTGCTATGTGGAAATATACAGAGTACTGTCTTTTAAGTGAGAAACTAAGAGGCAGTGGAGGTCTAGGGACTATTCAGGTTGGAGTGAGCCCAGAAGTATCTTGAGACTCATATCAAACAATAGATATAAAACATTTTGAAAACCTTAAAGTGGTACACAAATATCAGATAGTGATTATCATTGTTAGCTTAACAGTCATCAAGCTTCCAATTTGGTTATTGAATCTTTGAGCTTTCTACTACACTCTTGCTGAAATCTAGCAATGATTTTAGAGCAATATAAGAGTGTGCTAGTCAATGTTTAACAGCCAGGATCTCAAAAAAAAAAGTATGTGAAGATACTTTAACTTTAATCTTTCTTAAATGTAAATAATCATCAAATTAATAAATCAATCCTTGATGTAAAGTGATTGCTTATTTATAGATATTGCTTCTTTCTGAGGTGTTAAAGTTCACACTAAAAATTTCAGAGTAGACTCTCAAGATACTGTTAGAGGTAGTTTCACCATATTTTGGGGAGAATTGTAAATAAGCAGATTCCACCTCTGGTGTAAGTCCTCCGGATTGGCCAAAGTAAGAAAGATGATTATAAAACAGTATTGTTAATGATTCACTATTAGTTTAAAAAAGACAAAGATGTGGTCTTTTTAGTCTTGACTTCCCCAGAGTGGGCATTGAGAGTGCAATGAGAAGAAACTGGAAGCAGGTGCAAAATCTGGCCTGTGAAGGAAGAAGAAATAAAAATTTGATTCGATTGATGGCAGAGGAATGCTCACGTACATTCCCCAGGAGGTGAAACAGTAAACAAGAGGTTTAAAATCAGATTCCATTTTCCAAGTACTGTATACTTCAGGAGCATTTCCTTTTGAAACAATGGCTATGCTTCTCAGGACTGATTCCCACACAAGGGAAGAATGAGCTTTTACTCAGATCAGAAGGCTAGTGGATGAGGTGCTAGTCCTCCCTGAATACCCCCAAACATCCTATCATATAGTACTACCACAGCAAAGTAACATAAGTAATAAGAAACAGAAAAAGGATTTGAACAAAAATTCTTCAACTCTAAAACCAGTGACTATTTTTTCCACTGTACCACATTACATCCCATAGTGAAAGTTGATGAACAGATTTCTAAAGAAACAATGCAAACAATGAACGATTGTATCAAAACTTTTCCAAATCACTAAAAGAAGCAGATTTTAAAAACTCTTAAAGTTTTACATCACAGGAAAAAAAATTGAAAAAGATAATATGGCAGAATTGATCAATATTGAAGAAGCTGTAGGAAGCCAGGAACACTTGTATCTTCTTAGAGGAATTTTGAGATGGCCCAACAGTTCCAGAAAATAATTTGGAATTATGCAAGAAAAATCACTAAACTATACCTACTATTGACATAATTATCTCACCAGCAGGCAAATATCCCAATCAGATCAATGACAGGACAGACCCAATCTGTGCAAAAATATTCATACCAACACTTTAATTGTAGAAGAAATCTAGATATAAAGTCTGTACCCATAAGTTGAGGAGTGATTGAACAAACTGTTATATAATAATATAATAGGATTCTATGGAACATAATGAAAGGACAAATAAGAGTAATTAAAATAAGAATAAAAAGATTTGTCCAAACTGATGCAGAATATGAATGTGTAATGTTTAAGACAACGTAAATGAACAATAATATAAAAAAACAAAATTCATATAAAATGCAATGACCAATGTTTGCTTCAGATGATGAGTGTGAGAGCACACCCTTCCTTTCTTGTAAGAATTGGTGGAAAATGTTACATACTCTCTTAGTTATAGTCATTGTATTATGCTATTTTGCTTAACTGCTTTTTGTTTTATTTTTATAAGGGAAAGTATTATACCAGGTTGGGGAAGAGGAGATTTGGAAGTGAGTTTAAAGATTAAGAGAAGATTAAATGAAATGTCTTTAAACATAATTACACTTATGCAAACTCACATGCCCTTTTCTTCATGTTTATTGTTATTCCTCTAGTTCAGGCTTTAACATCTTTAATTTGGAGTGGTATGATGGCTTTCTAATTGGTCTCCCTGACTCCAAGCTTTTTTCTCCTTTCCATAGTCTATTTTTATTTTTTATTATAAAGATATTTTATTTTACCAATTACATATAATAAAAAAATGCCCGCATAAGTTTTCTGAAGAAAAATAATCCAAATTGTCTCCCTCCACTCCCTGGAGCTGGCAAACAATTTGATCTGGGTTATGCATGTATTATACTACAAAATATATTTACCTATTATTCATTTTTGTAAGAGAATAATCATATAAAAGCAATACCTCAAAAATAAAAGCCCAAATAAATCAAAGTAAAAAATAATATGCTTTGATTTGCATTCCAACTCCAATAATTCTTTCTCTGGAAGTGTATAATATTCCTTTTCATAAGCCCTTCAGATTTGTCCTGAACCATTGTATTACTGAGAGTAGCTAAGTCTATCAAAATTTATCATTCCACAATATTGCTCTTAGTGCGTATCAGTTTTTTTCTCCTGGTTCTGCTTATTTAACTCTGAATCACTTCATGTAGGTCTTTCTAGCTCTTTCTGAAATCATCCTGTTCATTTCTTAAAGCACAATAGTATTCTATCACCATCATATACCATAATTTGTTCAACTATTCCCCCAATTGATGGATATCCCCTCAATTTCCAATTCTTTGCCACCACAAAAAGAGCATAAATGCTTTTGTACAAGTAGGTCCTTTCCCCTTTATTATGATCTCTGGGATACAGACTTAGTAGTGATATTACTGAATCAAAGATGTGCATCGGTTTATAGCCCTTTTGGCATAGTTCCAAATCACAACTCCACCAACAATTCATTAGTGTCCCAATTTTGCTACATCCCTTACAATATTTATTTCTTTCCTCTGACATATTTGTCAATCTTATAGATGTGAAGTGGTGTCTCAGAGTTGTTTTAAGATCTGTTTCCCTAATTTAGTGATTTAGAACATTTTTTTTCATATTATTATTGATAGTTCTCCATCTGAAAACTGTTCATCTTTTGACCTTTTGTCAATTGGGAATGGCTTGCATTCTTATAAATTTGACTTGGCTTCTCTATATATTTGATAAATGAGACCTTTATGAGAGAAATTTGCTATAAAAATTTTCCCCAGTTTATTATTTCCCTTCTAATCTTGTTTTTGTTGGTTTTGTTTGTACAAAAACTTTTTAATTTAATAAAATCAAAATTATTCATTTTATAATCTTATCATGATCTCTTGCTTAGTCATAAATTCTTCCCTTCTCCATAGATCTCTCAGGCAACTATTCTATGTTGCCCTAATTTACTTATACTATCACCCTGTATATCTAAATCATATACCCATTTTGATCTAATCTTGGTATTAGGTTTGATTCCAATCCATACTCTATAGACAGATGCCAAGATGAAGTTTAAAAAACAGTTGGGGGGGGGGGCAACTGGGCAGCTCAGTGGATTGAGAGCCAGGCCTAGAGATGGGAGGTCCTGGGTTCAAAGCTGGCCTCAGACACTTCCCAGCTGTGTGACCCTGGGCAAGTCACTTGATCCCCATTGCCTAGCATTTACCACTCTTCTGCCTTGGGATCAATACGTAGTACTGATTCCAAGACAGAAGGTAAGAGTTTAAAAAAAATAGGAAATCATCAAAAGTGCCCTATTTCTGATCCTTGTGTCTTCCATTTCAGCCATGTGTCTGCTAATACAATTTAATAGTAATTAGGAAGTTGATAGTTGAGTACAGAGCAAAAGTAAAGAGAAGTATATGGTCTTAAAAATATTTCATCTAAGTTATTATAGAGCAATTAAAATGTTTTCATATATCAGTTTCTCTTCCTTGGAAAGTATCAGGTAAACACTGATCCAGTCTTATTCTCTTCTTTTTCTATACTAGGAGAAGCAAAATTATTCTTTTGACTACATTTATCATTACATTACTATTGCAATGTGCTTTTTTTCCATTTCCATGATTACAATTCAGTTTCAATTGAGGGAACCAAGGAATCACCTTCCAATATTTGCTGACAATTAGCAAGACAATTTGACTTACCTATATTATAAAAAAATTGCTTTAGCAAGACTTTGGGTCTTCTAACATTGTACTTTTCTTGATGTTTACTTTACCACCTTAATCACCTTTTGTCCCATGTTTTGGGGCCCATTTTTAGGAGACCTGTAGTCTTCAGGAAACTAAAAACTAATCTTAAATGGATTTTTCCAGCCATTATTGGAAAATTTCTTAAACCTTCTACTATGATGCACCCAATAGACAAAATTTACCTAAGATGCTGACCTAAAGTCCAAAATAATGAGCTAAGATCAATGCTTCAGTCGAGATACATAAGGATGGAGGATAGTGAATGAACCTGTAATTTCGCTAGTATAGGGAACTCCCAGGTAAGAAAACTCCCTCTACCAATTCATATTCACAGTGCTCTATAACTTATGACCCTCAACTTGGAGTCAAACTATATTCACTTGGCAGTGGTGTCAAACAGAACAACACTCCTGAGCGTGGACCCCACCAGATTAAAATATAACTAGGAAATGTTTGACAAAATCAATAAAAATACAATAAAACATGGATAGTATTATATTTTAATACTAAATCAATATGCAGCCAGTAGAAATCCTTATGGCTGGATTAGAGACCCATGTTTCTGTTTAAGATTGATACTACTGGACTAAGCCATTCTGGTTCTCCTAGAAAAATCTATAGCCAACTGTAGCATAATAAAAATCTGTGTTGTTTTTTTCTTCTCACTGACAATCAAGGAAGTGAAACTGTAGAGAACAGAAAGTAGATACAGAGCCCTATGCTACACCTTTCTCAGTTTTATCTTTATTATACCATTTATGCCCATAGTCAATATCCTTCTTTTAACTTGATAACAAGAATTCATCAAGGATTCTCCAAGTTCAAAATAATCTACATGAACTATAGAATATAGCAACCAGAAAGCATTCAAATTTTTATGTCAAGCATGAATAGAAAACTAGTGACTGGAATCTATGATTTAGAGCAGGTAACCACAAACTGCAGTCCACAGGCCATATCCAACCTGCCACCTGTCTTTCTGAGGCCCCAAGCAAAGAATGTTTTTTATATTTTTAATGACTGGGGAAAAACATTAAAATTATATGAAATTCACATTTCAATGTCCATAAATAAAGTTTTATTGGAGCACAGTCATGCTCATTTATTTGCATATTGTCTAGCTACTTCTATGGTACATACAATGCCAACTCAAGGAGTTGTGACAGACACCATATATGGTTCTCACTGCTTTGCACTACTGCTCAGGCACACCATAGATTACGATGACACACTTATAATTTGCAGTCTTTTGAGTGCCACTTATATAACATAGTGAAATATATTTTTATCATTATTGCCAGTGTATCCCCATCTTATGAAGATTTCTTATCTTCATTATGTTCTTATATTCTTACAAAATAATGTTTTACTACAATTTTTGGTATTCAAGGACAAGACTGAAAAATTTTTTAACAAGAAGAGCTGCCCTGAGTCACTATTATCTAATATTGAAAGGACTTTAGAAATTAGCTCTTGCTGCAGATTTGAAAATGCTTCTTAATGAATGCAACCTAAAACTATAAAGCAAATCAGTACTTAAATATGAAACATACTGGGACAAAGTCAATTCATCAACAACTAATGGTGTTTGAATCACAAGTAAAATTAAGCTGCTTTCATCCTTCTTAGGTATCAAAAATTAATAAAATAAGGGAGATATCCATTCTCAAAAAAATTTTCCAATATCTTTTCCAAGGTAAAACTATAATTTCAACATTATTTTTCAGATCTTGATAAAAGTGAAAAAGAAATTTCCATATTTATAAATTCATTTAACTAATCAATTTAGGAACTTCCAAAAAACCTTCAATGGAAAAGTATTAATTTTCTAAAAGGCAAACATCAAGAGAAGAATATAATAGAATTCTATAAATGCTTTCCAAGCAATGAACATACTAGTTAAAAGTATATGGTTCATGCAAAGATATCAGTATTTGAAGTACCTATCCATGTGAAAAGACATTTTCAAATATGAAATGCAGAAGATCTCATTACAAATCAGCATTAACAGATAAACATTTGTATTTGAGTTTGATTATAGGAAACACTCACCCTCCCCAAAAATAATTCCATTCTTTTCAATAGCAGATCTGTATTGAAAAGAAAGTACTGACTTTCATTATTATTACTTATTATTATCTTTTAGGTTTTTGTCAGTAAAAATTTGTGGATTTTTTTTCTATCTTGTTATATAAGTGCCTGCATAATACCCTTAATTTTGCCTCTTAGACTATAAAACTCAAAATATTTGTGAATTGCATCTTCATGGAAAAAATTTTCCAATGCTTGACTTTGAGTCTGTAGAACCTAGATAATCCTGATTCCAATAATAGTAAAGTCAAAGTAAAGCATATCTAACTAAACTGGATAGCTCACAAGATACTTCATTGCCATTCATCCTTTCAATTTCTTTATTAGATAGAACAGGATTATGAATCTGGGAAACAACATGGAATCCATCTAGAATAGTTAAATTAAACTTTTTAATGACAGTACAGAATGTATCCCAGATCTGAGCCAATGTTCTTAAAAATCAATCAATAAAAAGAGTCTCAGATAAACCAAACAAGGAGGATCTGAAATGTTGTTCAGTTGCTTTTCAGTCGTGTTTGACTCTTCTTGACCCATTTTTGGGGTTTTCATGGCAACCATACTGGAATAGTTTGCCATTTCCTTCTCTAGTTCATTTTATAGAAGAGGAAAGTGAGGCAAACCTTGGTTCAGTGACTTGTCCAGAGTCAAACAACTAGTAAGTGTCTCAGAGGTCACATTTGAACTTAGGAAGATGAGTCTTCCTGACTTCAGGTACAAAACTCTATCCACTGCACCACTTAGCTGCCTTAAAAAATCAAAGAAAACAGATTATGAAATATCTGCATTCCTCCGAAGCTAATAATGAGAATTCTGATATAATAATAATAGTAGTAGTAGTAGTAGTAGTAGTAGTAGTAGTAGTAGTAGTAGTAGTAGTAGTAGTAGTAGTAGTAGTAGTAGTAGTAGTAGTAGTAGTAGTAGTAGTAGTAGCAATCCAGTGCTTTGAGGTTTGAATATCACTTTACAATCTCATTTGAGCCTCACAAAAATCCTGGGAGGTAGGTGCTATTATTGTCCCCATTTTATAGATAAGGAAATTGAAGCAGACAGAAATCAAGTGACTAGTCAGAAATCACACAGGTGGAAAGCATCTGAGGCAGTATTTTAATTCTGCTCTTTCTGACTCCAACTCTATCTCTTCAACCACAGTGTCACTCTAGTTTGTTGATATCCCTTCTAAAAATGGAACACAGAACTAAATGAAGAAATCTAGATATAATTTCACCAATATATAAAATAGTTATGCTATTAGAATGTGTGTTAATAATAATAATTATTATATATTTCTGCATAACGTAGAATCATAATTCTAGAGCTAGATAATGCCTCAGATATGAATTAGTCCAACACTCTCATTTAATAATTGAGGAAATAGGACAAAGATAGGTGATTTAACCAAGGTATCACAGGTAATAATCACAACTGGGATTAAAATTAAGGTCTGTTGACTCCCAAACCAGTTCTTGTTCTACTGTGCCATGCTGGTTCTTTAAATACATGTAGAATTTTTACATATACTATCTCAAGATAACCCTGCTAGGAAACTACTTGGAGATTGATACTCCCATTTTACTGATGAAAAAACTGAAGTTTCCTAGCACAATTTTATTCATGCAGCATAAACTTTTGGGAGCTTCTTCACAGCACTGGCACACTGATAGCTCATTAAAACATTCCCTCCATGAGACAATTTCTGCTACTATACACCCATTTTTAGGAGAAAAGTTTAGGCAAGTCTTGGAATTTTAATTGATGCTACCACATAAGACTGAGCATAGTTCTAAGCATGTAGTGGGCAATCAACAAACCTTAACAGCTGAATGCTGTTAACCCAGACACAAAATTAAGTAAACTTTAAAACTAACAATTGAAAGATATTAATAATATTAAAAGAAATCATATAGGAGAATACTTTTATTATGTCTGAAAATGCAAACCATTGGTATAGTCTTTCAGGTGACACAAGGTAGGTCAGTGATAGTTAATTTCAATATAGGAAAATCTACGTATTTTAAAGTGGATTTGAAAAGAAAATTCTATCCTAAAAATTTCCCTTACGTGTTTTAAGACACTGGAAAGCATTAAATGCTGAATTTTAATTCTTTGTTCTCTTCTGTGTTTATTTGTATATAATTTTAACAATCACAAAACAACTTTGTTAGCTTTTGGAAACTACTCAACAGAGGAGCTCTTAAATTTTCAGAATGACTTACAATAGCACAAAACTACACATTATAAATCATGATCAATTTTCATTATGCCCCCTAAAACAAAAGAAATAATAATTTTAAGAGTCTTATTGTATATAATATATTGTTCCATAAAGTTTCCTAAAAACAAAATAATATTAGTAAAGAATTTTAGTGATAAAATCATTTCTATAAGGTTATAATTTTAAAAGCTTTGGCTTTTTTTAATGCTTAAAAGAGTTTTATAAATATATGACATCTAGTTCTTGAGCCAAGTAACATATTATTGAACACACCAAACAATTCATCCATAATATACTTACTAGTGTTTTTTTAAACCATAATGTATTTCTTGTGCATGCCTGGCCTATCATTTCTTTGATTACTGGTAATACTAGTAATAAAGGAGAATGTGCTAATTCTTGAAATTATTTAGAACCCAAGGCCCCAGAAAGAATAAAGATTCAGAACCCTTAAGCTTATTTACTCAGTAGTGAAAAAGAAAGCAAAAATAATAAAAAATATAGCAAAAAAATGCCTCTGACTTAACAGAGGTTTTTGGAATTACTGGCATTCCAGCTATATCTGCTTTAGGCATATGAGATTCAAAAAAGATACAGACACAACTTGTTTCTTGACTATTTTATATTCAGTAATTTTTAATGAAGCCACTAAATTAGGCATAACTTAGGGAAGCTTTAATGTAGTTATGATGAATATATTTTACTTGATTAAAATGATAAATTCATGCAGCCTTAAATATTGTCTTAAAAGATTAACTACTGTCATTTACAAATCTGGGGGAAAGGTATTTATAAGTGAATGACTATTGTGGAAGGAAAATTCCTTTTTTGTTCAATCTATTTCCTTAACTTAATCAATCAAGTTTGATAACTAATGTTTAAAGTACATTGTCTATCAATAAAGGATAAACTTATTTAGGAAAACAAAGACTCAGTTGGAAGTAGGGATTCAGAAACTCATCCAGTTATTTTCATGAACCAAAGAAAACCACTTTGGAGACTCACCTGTCTCCTCTAACTATCTACTTTGATCTAATTAACTAGATAATTGCCACATCTAGATTTCACTTTGTGCTATGAAGCCATAGCACAAATAGTAGCACAAATTAATTTTTATACTCATTCACCCACCAGAGTTGTGGAAGGCAAAATTTGGGTAATATCTATATCTACCCCTATAGGGAAGGGGCAAAAATAAGTTGCCAAAATGGAGTGAGTGAATTTATTCTTGTTTTCATCTCCCCATTTTTGGTAAAGTTTTATGAATGGCATTATTGGTCAATGCTTCAGGAGAAAAACCTTTTAATATTTTAGCCTTAATTCTGGAGAAAATTTACCCACAAAAAACTTTTCTGCATTTGTAATAAAGTTGCATTATTGTAATTAAAATCAATAACAGAATCTATACTATAACTTTCATTTAAGGATCCCAGAGTACTTTACCTGCACCCAAACATCAATCATCTCCTTGAAATAGATAGTGTTCAGCTAATATTTAACATAAACAGTCAGTTTACCTTTCTCTCCTAATACCCCTCATAAACGTAAGGCTCAATTAACACAGTCCTACCTTCTTAGTCTCTTTCACCTGTAATCATGAGGATAGTTTCACTTCCTTTTTATATTGGTCTTCAACTTCTAAAACCCCATAATCAGTAAGTTATTTATTTTCTATTCTTTAAAAGCCCATTTCTTTGGCAAAGAGAAAAAAATATCAAAATAAGCTCTTAAAGGAAACCTAGGAGATGAGTAAAAATGCTGAAGGAAGGATTGGTATGTAATATATTTTTCAGAGGAGGTTTACAGTTGCATTGAAAGAGTATTTTACTTGTAGTGAAAGTGGCTTTTCATATACAGTACCTACTATTACTACTAGATACTACTACTACTACTGCTGATGATGGTAATAATATTTTCAATTCCCTGCCAGAGATGCAGATGGAGAGTTGATTGAAAAGGGACCAGAAGAAGACTTGCCATAAATTAAAAACCAGAGAAAGGCAAGCTTTATGGTTGGAAAAGAAGCACAAGATTTGGAGGCAGGTTGGACCAAAAGAGTCTACCTCCACAGAGACCTGAAAATTTGTGGCTTTAATGTCTATCCTTGGTCATCTGTCCTTCCACCTTTTCCCCAACCCTTTCTCAATAGAAGAGTCAGTAGGGAATTTCACCTGCGGATCTGCTGGACCCTCCATCTCTCGCCTCTTTTCCTCTGACTGGCTTTCTCAGACTCTGTAATTCCGTCTTTCTCCCTCTGTCTCCCTGAGTCTCCCTGGAGTGGTCCCAGCCGGGCTGAGGGCAGCAGGCTGGTGATAGGCGGTGGCGCTGACAGGAGGAGGAGCCTAGAACTCCGGGTCCAACCCGCCCTCTGCTATAAGCCTCTTTGCAGCTTTCTCTCTCCATCTCTTCTCCTCCTCCTCTCTCTCTCTTTCTCTTTCTCTCTCTCCCTCTCTCCCTCCCTCCCTGAGCGTCCCTGTAACTGAACAGTGAAAATTCACATTGTGGATCCGCTAACAGGCGCAGATGTCATGTGAAAACGCACATGTTCTGCCATCCACACAGCCTTCCTTTCTTTCCTGCCCCCCCTCCTTTTTTGCTCCTTTCCCCTCTTCTTTGTAACTAACCAAACCACCACCAACTCCTCCTCCTTCTCCTCCTCCTCCTCCTCAGTCCAAGTGATCACAAAAGAAATCTTCTGAACCGGTGGTGGCATTTTTTTTTTTAAACAAATACATTGGAGAGAAAGACAACAAAAACAAAACAAGCCCAGGCACCAATCAGGCAACATATTTTCACCCTTCCTGAAAAAAAAAAAAATAACAACAACAAACAACAACAAAACCCCACCTGACCAAATAGTCACCACTACCACCATCATTATCATCATCACCATTATCATCAAAACCAGTTAAGACAGCAGAGGCCTCAATAGCCACACAGCAGCCAACACCAACAACCGGCAACAATAACAGCCTGGGAGGGATGGTTTTCTCGGCAGAACAGATCTTCGGCTGCAGCCTCCACTCGTGCTGAGAGGGGATTTTTGTGTTTTCCGAGGTGCGGGCTGGTAGCAGCTTCATGACTGCGCGGAGTGAGCTATCGGCAACACCATGCGAGGTAAGGAAGGGAACTCCTGGGGGGAGGCGAAGTGGGCAGGTCGGGAGGGAAAAAGCTCTGGAGAGATGGGTTCGCCTTTGAAGATGGGCTGGGGTTGGGGGAGGGAAGTGGTAGGGATGAGAGGCTCGGTGGAAGGTGAAGGAAAAGCTTGAGAAGGGGAAATTTCACTGAGTTAGTGTTAATAGGGAGGACTGAGTATGGCCTGGTTGGATAAAGTTTTGAAATGGTATTGCTGCTGCTTGAGTTTTGTTTGGGTAGGCGAGGAGAGGCTTTTGTTTGATTGTTTGTTTCGAACTTGGGGAAGAAGGATGTTCTCTTCGAGAAACTATATTTTCAACTTTAATTACTTGCACTGAAATCTGTTTTTTGATTTGTTTGGTTTTTTTTTTTTTCCTGCTGTTTTCTACGGCTTACGGTCGTGAAAGAGGGGGTAGGATGGACAGGGAAAGGAAAAGAGGGAAAGCTTTTTATCCCAGCAATAGCATTTGGTAAAATGTTACAAGAGTCACACATGCTGGTCGCCAACCACGACTTGGCAAGATTGGGGACCAACATCCACTCCTGGGAGCCGGGGATGGGCGGAGTAGTCGAGTGAAAACCAACCCCTGGACTATCTCAGAGAAGAGCGATTCATTTTCCCTGAGCGTGTAAACGTTTATTAAACTTGGGGTGGTGGGTGGGAGGATGTAAGCCGGCGTGGGGGAGGGGGAAAATAGGTACTTTTGGGCACCGGCCAGGCTGCGGAGAGACTTGCCCCCTCCCTATCTCTTGCTACTCCTTAGCCCAGAGTCACTTTTGGTTCTGGGGCGCTGATGAGGTCGACGGGGAAGGGAGGGAGTACTAGGAGGGGAAAAGAAGAAGAAAAAAAAGTTGTTAAAGAAGTTAGCTCCGTAACTGAGCTTGCTAGAGTTAGGTCGGGAAGGCAGTAGCTACTTGGCTTTCTTGAGCGCTTCCCCCTTCCTCCTCTTTCCAACTAAAGAAGAGTGAAAATAGAACCAAGCTTCCCCCCTCCTCTCCCCGGTAGCATCCGGGGGCTGAGGGGGAGCCGGGGAGGTCCCGGAGGCTGCGTGCTGGGTCAGGGGTCATGAGAGACACCTGTGCAAAGATATTTTTGTCTCTCTTCTCCTCTCCTGAGGTCCACTCTATCCAGAACTGTCAGAATTTTATTTCCCTTCAAGCAAGTTGATCCTCCCTTTCACCTTCTAGTCCTCCTCCTCTTCCTTCTTTTCCTGGTTCTCCTCCTCTTTTTCCTCCTCCCTTCTCTTATTCCACTCTTCTCTTCTTTTCCCCAAGAACTTGGAGCTGACTCATTCTTTTTCCCTTCCGCCCCGCAGGCTCCTTGCATGTCAATGCAGTCTGGGACTAGCTGGAGAGCAAACTCTCTTCTCCCTGTGTGTCCTCTCACTTTGTCAGGTCGTTTCTGGTTACTGCCTTTTAAACTCTAGAGCCGCTTCTCTGGTTCTCCTTTCGCTGCCCTTTCCTTTCTCCTAACCCGCTACTGTGTCCCCTACCCACTGATTCTCTACCTAAACACTTTCAGCCAGACCAAGACACACAAAGTTAGAAACAGCGCCTGAAATGTTTCAGCTTCCGCCACTTAATGACTGTGAAGTGGAGACGCGAGTTAGAACAGCAATTAAAATTTCTCTGGTTCCTTTCTTTTTCCTCTATGCACCCCTCAATTTGTAAGTTGTTAGACTGCAATTGGGACCCACGCAGTACAAGATGGGTGTTGGAGGGAGCTGGTGGGTTGCAGACCCTCGTCCTCTTCGCTCTGCCGAAGGGGAGGGGGCATTAGATGTCATCTTGCCGAGCTCCCTACCAGACCACTGTCTTTAGCTTCTCTTTGAAGTTTGGTCCCTACGTATCAGATAGGAACAAACACTCCCTCTGGCTTGGGACCTCGATAGAATCCGCTGTGAATGTGCACGTTTGTGTCTGACGGGACAAGAGGGGAGAGGGCCCACGTATTGATGCGTTACACCAAAGACAGCTGAGTGGCTAGTGTTGAGACACTCGTGGGAGAGTTCGTGAGTCCGTGGATGGGAGACTATTGTGAATGGGGCTGGGGGACACAAGTCAGCGCTCCTTGATCTTAGAACTGTTTGGGGCGGAGGGCAGGGGAGGACGAGGTTTAAGGTTAGTCACGTGTTCCACTGACCAACTTCTCTGGAAAAGCTGGTATCTGGCTGGGGAAAAAGAGTTACTGTCCCTTCTCCCTCTTCTCCCCTTCCAGCACTTGGTATACATAGAACTATTACTCAGTGTTGAGGCTCCAGATCCCCTTCCTTTTTTTTTTTTCCTGACGCTTTCCTAGTCCCCTTTCTTTTTCTTCCTTTCTTCCCTGGGTGGCAGTGAACTGCTTTTCCTGATACGTTAACGTACATGGGTTCAAGGGTCTGGGGGAGCTCGCCTATCTGGAGCCCCGCAGCTCAAGACTTTAAACCAAAACACACACACACACACACACACACACACACACACACACACAGAGCAAAAAAAATAACGGGGGGGGGGGGCGAGCAGGGAGCAGGGAGGAGGATATCCTTACAGCTTCATTCCCATTAAACAGTTTTTTACGTGTCAATAATATTCACTTTGGAACTCACTGGAGTGCCAGACTTATTGTACCCATAGGGCTAATGGATGAGAAAGAATTTATTGATAGTCTGTCTCTCTCTCTCTCTCTCTCTCTCTCTCTCTCTTGCTCTCTCGCTCTCTCGCTCTCACTCACTCGTTCGGAAGCACACAGACGCCACACTCCGAGAGATTACCTGACTTTAAATTTTTTCTATTAAATTTTATTCGTATCTAAAAAAAAGACAAAAAGAGCCCCAACCACCACCCATTCCTTATTCCAAGAAACTGTAGCTTTTACTATTCTTTCCCACCGCGTGTGAACACTCGGGAGAGAAAATATTAAAAAGGGGAAATACAACAGATCAATCCCCGCCTCCCCATTATTACTCCTCCCCTTCACCCTCAGTGAATTTCCTTCAGGATGCCCTCCAATCAGGGGTTTTTTTAAAGATGGACCTGAGGGGAAAGGACACTGTAGAGAAAATACCCTGTCTATTCTAGGTGCCTTTTGAGTTCGGATTAAATTTAAGAGTGAACTTGGGCAATGAAGTGGGGGAGGGGCAGCGCAAAGATCAGCTTTTGATTCTAGGTCTGAGCTCCTTATCAGTCTGAGGAAATCCACCACCCCCTACTTCTTTGTCATAACGAAAATGTGGTATTCTGTGCAATAATAGGATAGACTTTTACAGCTGAAAAGAGCCTTGGAGAATAGCCAAGCTATTTTACGTATGAGGAAACTGAGGCCAAGAGGTTTGCCCCAAAGTCACAGGCAGTAAGTAGCGGAGATAAGATTACAACCTAAATCTTCTTGGGGGACTCACCATGTTTGGGGTTGGGCCCCTCCAATACTCTACCCCCTCAATTCCAGTACTACCTCTGCAGTTTCTAATACAATGTCTCAAGTACGTGTCTGCCCACAGTTTGTAGCTAGAGTAGCAAACATTTTTGGCAAATGAGTTTTGATCCATACCTCGTACTCAGAGGGGACCACAGTCTTCTTGCTTGTTCTGAGTTGAATGGAAGACTCAAACTCACCTTACAGAATGCTCTTGTGGGACTGGGACCAGGGAAAGAAGAAAGTGGCGAACTTTGTAGTCTCCTGATTCCGGGACTTGTCTTCTTCCCCTCACCCCCAACAGAATTTAGAGATGAGAGTGAACTGTAAGCCTTTATTCAGGGTAGGAGGAGAATGGTGGTGTTATTTCTTTTAGATTATTTCACTCTTTGTCTGAGTGGGGTGCGGCGGGGGTTTCTCAGCAAGGAGGGCAGAATCGCCTAAGAAAGCTTCTTCGCACCTCACCACCGTTTGCATTATTTAGAAGAATGACTTATGAGAACGGCTTTTCATTGGGTCTGTCCATAGATGAAAAGCCAGTATAAACCTGGACTTAGTTCTTCCAGAGACAGGTGAGTTGTTTCTTATATGGGGACATAACTCTGCATCATATTTCGAGCATTTCACTACATAAAGCACTATTCCTAAATATCAGAAAAAGAAACCAGAGTACTAGATTTGAAATCAGAAAAACTAGGTTCTCATACTAGCTCCGTTATTTAACTAATCATAGTACCTCCTATTTAACCTTACTGGGCCTCAGTTTCCTCATCTGTAAAATGAGGACAAGCTTGTCCTTAAAGTTTCCCCTCTAGTTCTAATCCTAGGGTCCTAAATGTGATTATAATTGATAGATTACTAGGATTCCAGCAGATTTTAAGTCTTATTTGACACAGGTTATGAATATAGTTGTATCCCCAGATTTGTGACCATCCAATTATCATTATCTATTATTTAATTTCCTTTTATTTTGATTAACTGATCTCTCTCTCCCTTTTTTTTTTTTTTTTTGAATGCTTATAGAAAAGTGCCAACCTCTCCTTCAAGGCACTTGCCAGTAGAACAGAAGTCATCTAGATTTTTAGGGCCTTTGAGATCGTATGAAAATATGTTATTGGACCTTATAAATTCTCAACACTTATAAGATATTTCTAATCAATATTTCTCCTTCCTTTCACCTACTCCTTTAAAAAGTTCAATCCAACAGCACCTCTTGTTAGTGGTCTATTAATAATTCCTTATTAAAGTAGTCGGAGAACTGACCTAATGCCCATAGACTCCAAGTTATCTATATTAAGGTCCCATTTAAGCAGTTCTGAAAACTATGTTTCAGGCATTGGAGATATGATATTCACAGAAACAATAATCCATCCTTATGCTTTTAATTTGCATGAAGCTATCTGACAAGGCCATTTATTAACACTAATATTATAACACAGAGAAGGTTAACAATTAAGCCACTAGGAACTTCTGGGATGGCTTGATATCAATGAACCATTTCTTTATTTTTCTTATATTTGCTATTCCACATTAATTTTGTATGCAGCATGGATATTTAGAAAAGGAATTCTTCGACAAGTTAAAAAAGAGTCTAATAGCAATTATGCTACTTCTCTGTTATTAATTGACATTTTGAAAATAGAAAGTTATTTTACTTCTATCAACAATAACACATACAAAAAGATACTCAACACATTCTTCTTTACAAAAAGTAAAAATTTCCTGCAATATTATCTATCAACAATAACACATACAAAAAAATACTCAACACATTCTTCTTTACAAAAAGTAAAAATTTCCTGCAATATTATCTAAGTAGTATGATGCCATACTATTGCTTAACTATACATAACTTTTGTTTTAATATATTTTTGAAAGAAATTTGATGACTTTACACCAGGAAAAATGCTAACATTTATGTGTGCATGTATGTAAGAGCATATTAAATGTGAATATATTCAAGCACACTTCTACTCTTATGGTAAAATCTAATTTAACTATATGTGTGTGTGTGTGTAACTATCTAAAAATAGCACAAAAGAAAAGTTTAAGGTTAGAATACTAATCAGTATCATTGCAAAAAAAAAACAACAAATATTATATAACATCATTACCTTGCATTTCTTATAGGCACAATATCCACATTTTCCACTGAGGATTAACCTAATAAATGACAATTGATTATAAAATATTTTTGCTCAGTTAAAAATAATACTCTGCATTTTATATAGATTTTGCTACATATTATCCTTTTGCTAGTTTTACTAATGAGCCTCGGTACAAAATATCACTTAGAATTAGTAGTATCATGAAAATATTCTTAAAGAGATTAAAGTGTGAAATGAATAAGCATGACATAAACTATGCTGTACATTAAGTAGATTTATTACTTTGAATGTACAATTTTTCTTCCTATCTAGAGATGTACAGTATACGAGCAATTTTACCATCTTTCTAATGAGTTATATTATTGGAAAAATGGCCACATCATTGGGATGGCTGACATTCTGGCATACTGATATACTGTTACAGTTTATGGGAGTATAAAAATTTTGAACAATGTTGAGTCTACTGAACATTAATAAAATGTAAGCATCACAATTAAACACTTAAGAAATTGGTGCTAAAAGTAAAACCCAATGTAGTTCTATTTTTCACAAACTTAAATATAGCATATAGGTTTCACTTTTCAAATTCATAGTGCTATAATTATTCACAAGTGAGATTCTTAAAGATATATTTTGCATCCTATTAATTTAGGAATAATATTTTGGAAAATTAAGGTACTGAAATGTTTTTCCCTACAAATATTGAATATTTAAGAATTGTATAACATTAGAAAAAAATAGCCATTTGGTTGTGTTCTCCAAACTTGAATAGAATAACCTACTAGGAATAAGTATTTGTGGTTCATAATTAACCTAGAATCTCTCAACGTTTTGACAGTTTTTTTTCAAACAATTTCTTAGGTCCTCTAAAGGATTTTGTGGGTCTGCTGTTTGATCATCTGTTCTGTAAAGCAATGAAATAAAATACACTAATTACATAATTATTTTGAGATCTAATTAAGGTAAGATCTGATAAAAGATACATGATTTGTAAAAAAAAATGGTTACCACAATTTAATAAAAATCTGCTTCTAAATATTTGTTTTAGAGTAATAGAAGCCTTATCTTCGAGTATTTTGTTGTGCATTTCTTGTTTGGAGAAATGCAGTGTTTGGAGGCTTTTGCTGATCCAAGATAATGTACCGAATACATATATATGCATATATATGCTCACTCATTCTGAGATATTGAGCACCTGAGAGGAAAAAAATAGTTTATCATCACTCTTCAGAATTTTAAACTTCCCATACATATTATGTTTACATCATAGGAATAACGTTCTAAGTCATATAAAGGTAGGGAATTAATATATAGGGTTCTTGGGCAATTACTAATCACACATATTTTAGATAACATACACACACTATTGAATCCTGATGACTCGGAAGGAGGGAAGCAAAATTAATGAATTCAAGGATGCCAAATAAATCAAATTTTCCCTCTCAAATTAAGCAACACATTCATAGACAACAAGGCTTGTGCTATGAATTTGAAGGATGTCTGCTTTGTTGCCAAAGACAAAGGAAGCACACAGGAATAAATATTGATTGAACTAATCATCTGATGAATGGAAATGAGATTTACCAGTGCACCAATATAATAGGCTATGTTGACTAGCCCTTTCGTAGGGCATATGTTGCCCTTTCAACCCATAACCCTAGCCATTCAGTTCTTAATGAGAGAAACCACAGGTGTTATAACGGCATTTTATAGTAAATCAAGCAAAATATAATAGATGTATAGGTAACTAACAGAACAAATGAATGAAATTCTAGTAAAAAAAAGAATTGAGTTCAAATAGTCACAAAAATATTATGTATTTTCAACTACACATTAGAATTTTACTTTGTTTACTTTTCTTTTTTACATAAATTCCTTTGACTATTGATTGAACAATTTCCAAGCAATTATATTTGGTATATTAATGATAATTTTCATTATTCAGCAAGTGATGAACTTTATTCTCTTGTACTTTTCTATTACCACTTAATGATAAATTTTGGAGAGTTTTATCTTGAGACTAAATTTTTTGCATTAGATTTTAACATGAAATTATATGTTATACTAGTTTGGGTTTTAGATAGTAGTTATAGTATAATTTCTTAAACAACCAAATTGATGTCTTTTCTTTGTATAAGCATGTATAGAGTATAAATGCATAAACCTAACTTTGTCAAAATGTGTACATCAACACAAATACAGTAACTGTTCTATCTTCAACCCCTTTGAAAAAGCATTAAGCAATTTAATTTAATTCCAATGCATATAACTTAGCATTAGTGTGAATTGTTTTGATGAACTGGCAAATATATGTTGACTCTGAATTCCCTGAACCTGATGAATAAATTATACAAAATATAATAACATAATTCAATATTGGGTTATCATTATCTGACTCACAGGAACAGAAAACTCCATGATCATGAAGGAATCAAGATGTGTCTATTTATTGATCAAATTATATTCCCCTAGTTTATATATTACCATTGATTCTTGTGCATGCATTATCTTGGCATTCTAGGCAACTTGAGAGATTGTGGATGATCAGAGAGAATTATGTATAAATAAAATCATATTTCATATAAATGTTTTTTACCAGTGCTAACCAATAAACAATCTCTAACCTCCCATAAGCCAGTTTTTATAATTGCATATGTTGTTGATTTAAAGCAACTGAATTTGATCAGAGTTTAGATTGCTCCATTGACCTCACATTGAGACACTATAATAGGCAGTGTATTATTGAATCCAATTATTTCTTAGAACTGTTTGTCTATAGTTTTATCCCATGCTTCTGATTATGACATTTTTGAAACATATATATATATATACAATTGGAAAATGAAAGATCATTCATTGGATTGTAAACAAATCAAGAACTATAAATGACCTTGAAGGTCACATTATCCAACCCCTTCTTTTTTTTTTTTTTAATAAGAAAATTGAGTCCCAGAGAGGTTAAATGCCTTTTAATAAGCCTGAGAAGTGAACTTTGAATCCAGAATCTCTGACCCCAGAACTAGTGGTATTCTTTCAGTTGCTCTACACTGAGTTCTATTTTAGTTCAGTAAGCAGCCAAAATATATTATGTGTGAATGGAAATAAATGAGTCACATGAGGAATCAAATAATTTTAGAGAATTTTGTCATTTTGTAAATCTTTATTTTCTAATATGCTTGATCTTTCATTTTACTGGAAGCCAAATTAATCTATACTTACTATATTATAACTTATAAATATGAACATCTTCTCTGGCATTTCTATATCATACAACTGTGCATGTGTTTTTTTTTACTTTTAAATGAATATTTCCCAAAACTTTTTATCAAAATACTTCAAAATGTTGGATAGATATTATTACTCAAGACTGGCAATGTCTTTGGTTGAACCACATTTGAGCCAATTAAGTAACTGGTTTGTTGTTCAAATACTTAATTCAAAAGGGTAACATATTTTTTTTGGAAAAAGTTATGATCTTGTTCTCCCATAAAATTAATTTCCTACTATTATTAACTTTAAATGATTAATAAGATATATTGAAGTATTTTTATATTATCAAGCATAATCTTTGGACAGATATTCATTTAAACGAGTTGAATGAACTGAATAAATTTAGCCAGGAAAGGCTTTCAAATTACCTTTTAAATTTCATTTTAAAAAGGAAACTATAAATGTAATTAGGAGGAGAAGAAAAATAAAATAGTTACATAGACATGAGTTTGAGAAGAACAGACTCAAGGAGTAATAGAACTTTGGATGCTGAATAGATCTTACAGGCCACCTAGTCCAATTCTCTCATTTGATAGACAACAAAACTAATAAATTGTTAAGTAAAATTGAATTGAAATTGTTGACCCAAGAGGCTGAATGAATTACCAACTAGCTAATAGCATAAGGGGGATTAGAACTCTCATCCTCTGGTTTTCAAAATACGAATTAAATTTTTCAAGACACTTGGATATTAACTTACAAGACAGGAAATTGCCACAATAAGCTAAATTATAAACTCAAGAACTAGAAAAACAAATGAAACTTTTAACCAGCTAGCACCGAAAATCTTAAATACAAGATTCTAAGAAAGATGAAGTATTTATTTTGCTAATTCAATTCAATGTAACCTTTATTTTAAGTGCCCACTATGTACAAAGTTCTGTGCATGACCAGATCATAGAATCACAGACATTTAGAATTTCCAACATAGTAACTTTTTCTATAACATGCTTACTAGGTAGTAGGGATCTTTGGACCCATAAGCACTGAGAAATGTTACTAAGTATTTTATTCCTTGAGCTTCATTTTTAGAACTTAAGATTTTCAAGCAGTGCTTAAAGAGAATTATCTTTCAAGGATGCTATGTGAAGTAGTGGTTTTCATCCTTTTCAGGGATTTGATTTCCATGCATGTGAAACCCTTTTTTATGAACAACTACATAGACCCTACCTCTATGTGATGATAGTGATTAAGTAAAACACAGAACAAAAAAGGATATAATAAATTCAGTAATGCTATTAATCTTTTTATTATTATTACTTATTATAGTATCTACACAAATTGAGAAAATAGTAATACATATACATGGGAAATAGCATTATATAGTGGATAAAAAGTTGAACTTGAAATCAGAAAATCTATGCATGTATCCAACTTTAGACACTTACTAGCTGTGTAGCTGCTGGCAAGTTGCTTATAACCTCCCAGCCTCGTTTAATTGTTTTTGTTTTTTTTTTTTTGTATGGGGGTTTGTTTTATTGCTTCTTATAAAATGGGAATAATAATGGCATATCATAGGATTGTTGTGAGAACCAAATGAGATGTTTTTAATGTTACATCCTTTGCAAACCTTAAAATGCTATATTCATACAGTTATTCATATATTTTGCTCTACAGAAGGTATGTTTGTTTATCTTACTGCATATTTGTCTTTGAGTCAAATAAATTTCTTAGGGGCCATACCTAATTTACATATGTATCTGAAAATCCATTATAATAATTAAACCACCTTCTCCCTCCCAAGGAATACTGGACCAGTGTTTGGGTGCCACTACAATAAAGGAAATCTCTTTGTTGAACAAAAGACAATGCAATATAAATAACTAATGCCACCCCCAAGACTCTCAGATTCAAAGTCACACAAGAGGGAAATGGTAGATCCATCCTAGAACTCAGATGTTCTGACTCCAACTTGGATAACTACACCAGTGTTTTTCAGGTGATATGACTCAGGAATCTTATTTAGAATTTGTGTTAAACAAAAACAAAAAAAACCCAGCAACAACAAAAGCACATGACTACCACGTAGAACTTAGTCTATTTGTATTGTGTTCAAATGGAGGGGCTTTTTGGAAAAACATGGGTAACAAATTGGACTAAATACATGTAGCCCCAAACTGGTCTATAGCACATGCAGCTTGTATAGAAACATCTTCTATGGAATTTCATTCATGTAGGGAATTCTGTGTGAAGTAACTAGCTCTAACAATACATATCTAAACTATTTTCTAATTTGCAGTCTTAAAAAAATCATCCAGATCATCAGGCATTAACTTACTTACCCAGGGTCACACCATCAGTATTTGTCAGGAACTGGACTAACTTCAAGGTCTTCCTAATCCAAAGTTGTTTTCCATCTTGTTTCTCACATATGGAAACATCCCTAGTTTTATTACAGTAAAATAAATACATAGTTTGTTGTTTTCTATTTCATTGAAAAGAAAACAATTAAAATATTTTAAAAAAGACAGCTCTAATTTATAGAAATAAAACAACTACACTAGAATTTGGCTTTAATTAGCTATGAATAATTAACATTGCATACTGTTGTGCAGTTTCCTTATCTGTATAATTGGGGTGGGAAGAGATAGATGACCTCTGAGGTTCTTTTTAGATTTAAATCTTATAGGGTATGTTGCCAATTCCTTATGTCATAAGATGTTGGTAGAGAAGAAAATTATATAATTTAAATTATTTAGCATGGTCCATATTAAAGGGATCTTTCATTTCACATATCCAAGGCACATGTAGAGAATTGTGAAAATTCAACAGTGTCCTTATTGGCATGTGAACAGTGAAAACAATATTTGTCTTCTAGATGAGCAAGAGTCACCAAGATTCATCTTGGTTGAGATGGCCAAGAATAATTTATTGTGCAATCCTCTTTCAGTTCACCTGTCAAATAAGGTTATAAAGTCAAAATGGTGGGGAAAAAACAATAGCTCTTGGTTTCAAGTTGCTAAGTTTGGGACATGGTAGCCCAAGTGTAAATAAAATGTCATCCTATATAAAAATTTCCCATTGACTTAGGGATTTTATCTGTCACTTAGCAGGAAAATTAAATGTATATTTAAAAAGACAATCCTAACCTTATTCCAAAGTTCTGTACTTATATAGTTGCCTTAGGTAGATGACAAGCAAAAACACTTGCCCTGGAAAAAAAATATCATTAAAGTCTAGTGGTTTTCTGGAAATAAACTATACATTTGTGTTGTATAATGTATATGTGATATACATTAATAGTAAGATTTTAAATATTCTATCATTTTAAACTGCATGCTGCAAAACTCAAATTAAATCAAAGATTAAAGACATTTAAGTATTCATTGCTTTTTAATTTAGACTACTTCAAGTGGAGGCAACTTGAGAGACTCTGGAATAAATAAGTATTTCTGTCTGTGTCTTTTCTTTCTAGTTGGGGGGAAGGTGAGGAGAAACAGAGTTGGAAATGAACTATGACTAAATAATTTTGAGACACTAGAATAAGAAATCAATCGATAATGGGTGATAAAATTGCAAACTGGTGAAAGGATAGAATAGGAAAATATTATTCAAAGAAGATAAGCGTAAATAATATAATTAAATAAGGAACTGAATATTTTTTTGTGCTAAAGAAAACTAAAAAACAGAATATCATGGAGTTTTAATTGGAATCTATTGTAATTTTCTGAATTCATTTGGAAATACTTTCTGCAGAAAAAAAAATTGATCATATTTTCATGGTAATTCATGGTTTTATCTTGTGTGGGTTTTTTTTTTGTTTTAAAAAGTTATTTAATATAATTCTTCTGAGCCTTACAAAAACTAAAGGGAAACAATATTAAATTAAATAAGAAATGGCACTACCAAAGCTGGGATATTTTAACTCAAAAACTTGAGAGTATTCTCTCTTTATCCTGACATTAGAAATCTTGGGGCAAAATATTTAGCACTCTGCATTTTCTGCTATAAAATAAGCATAATTATGTTCAACTATTTCAGAGAATACCTAAAAGAATAAGTGTTTATAAAGAATTTTGAGATCTACAGCTGAAAATCCCTAAGTGTAAACTATTCTTGCCAAATTATTTGCATGAATTCAACTAAGATGTTCTGAATATTTCTAGCTTGTCTTGAGAAAATTATTTCATCAAAGGTTGTTAACAATTTCATTTCATAATCACTCACTAATGAATTCCCTGAAATGTTTTTCCCCCCAATCTTGGTAGTCGACTTATGAACCAAAGACCTTTCAGAATCACAGGTATATTTCTCCTTCCCTCCCCACTCCCAATGCTTCAGGGACCTGATTTCACTGTCTTTTCATGGCAAATATTAGCTAGGAGGTTTTTCCTAGAATTCCTTTTAAACTCACACTTTCCTATTTCCATATAAAGTTAATTCATCAGTCAGTTTGTGCCTTTGTTATTAGCACAGCTTCTATTTTTGTACTTAGTTTTAGATCACAAGTTTTTTTAAGCAAAGGGAAAAGTTGAACATCCTAGGACATAAATATGTATGGACAGGAACTTAATATGTATTTTCTGACTGACTAAGATTGATCCCTCCATCAGTGTTGCACATTGACAACCATGCCTCTCTTTAATTTGTATTGAGAGTCTATTAATGTCAAATCAGATCCTGTGAGTAATATAAGTATGAAATATTTTCTGAAGAGAGGAACCATTGTCAACATTTAAAGATGTTATAGCTAATTATGCCCATCAATGTAAAGAATAGACCAATTAAATTTCATATTAATGTGCAAAAAAGACAGAGTTCTGTTCTCTCATTTTTAATACAAGCTATTAAACATTCTGTACCTTTTAAAATAAAATATAATTTTCCTTACATCAAACTATCTTATTACAGATATTATTACAGATCTTATTACATCTTATTACAGATTTCTGAGGGGGGAGGAGGGCATGTTTTCTACATTTTCAAATTCTATTCCAATGTCTTTGAAAGCACTTTTATTATTTCAATATTATTGATTTGTCAAGCTTCTGCAGTGTATTCTCTTCTACATGAAACATAGGCAGAAGCATTGTCCCTATCTTGGCAGCTTATGTTCTGGGGCTCTAATTGATCTTATTATATAATGGAATGCAACTTCCAAAACATGGTTAAATTTGACCACATGTACAATTGGGAAGAAAATAGGTTGCATTATTTGGATGGCTCTGACTTATATTCATTGCATATTTGTTGAAAAAGATCATAGATCCTAGTATAGACCATGCTCTTCAGTTTCTAACATAATAAATGTAATCTGTGCTTGATTGTTTTCAGAATATTTAGATATCTTTCATAGATATTAACTGTTGATCACTGTACTGTAGATGTATTTAAAACCTTTTTGAAAACATTCTAAAACCAAGAAGGATTCTATGTGAATCTGAAAGGAGTTGGCAAATTCTATCTTATTTCTTTACATTTAAATTAAATAATTTATAATGACACTTTGTGTTTGTTTAATGAGTTATATTTTTCAAATTGCTTTTTCATACACCACTTCATTGATCCTCACAACAAGCCTGTGTGGTAGGTAGGACAGATATTAAAAAATAATGTAGTTTTAATATCTTAGCAATTAAGTGAAGAAGAGTTTGATTAATAAAATTTTAAAACAAGGCATTAATTCTCATGTTCTTTGCTTAAAAGCAATCCTAATTACCACATCGCTCCTTCTTCTGAAGCTCCAAAGAAATATATTCAGGTTTAAAATGTTAAATATTCCAAATATATTAAAAAACAAGAACCCATTTAGGTCCAAAGTCTCAGTTTTGGAGGTTAAATCAATTGCTAAAGGTGCCTTCTTTTGGAAAGTTCACATTTATCAGAGTAAATCTCACACTTTGAAATATAATAAATGGATGGGCTAAAAATTTTTTTATTTTCCAATTATTTGTCATTATGTGATCATACTGGTCTATCTCTATGTCAGTTTCTCCATTTACAAAATATTCAATAATGGTTTTAAGCCTTTAACAATAATCAACTAAAATGTATATAATCTATAAATAAAATATTATTAAATCATTTACTAACTATCATAGTATGATCAGTTCCATGAGTTTTTAAGCACTGGTGATAGATCGAAAGAAACAGAGACAAAGAGGGACTACACTGATTCTAATCTATATACTCTTTAAATAATACAGTGTTTACTATATATCATATAATTTATGTATATATATGTATGTGTGTGTATTATGGAGGTTCATATAGTTAGGTAAATTAATATAGTCTAATGGCAGGAACAAAGGAAAACTGCCTGATAATACTATTGGCATAGTTCCGTGACTTTTGAAAATCAGCCTATTTTCTCTCATTTCCTATTTCCTTCTCTTATTTAAATATGTTTTTAAATATGAAGTCTGTCAACTACCTGAAATGGAGGTATGGAAAGAAGATAAATAAAATAATGCATCTTCAACTCTCTCCCAACTTAGAAGAATCTAACATTCTATCTATCTAGATAAGAGGATAAGTCATATTATATCTGACTAGAAGCCACTCGTATATCAGATATTTTTGAACAAAGAGAGAAGGTAAGGAACAGATGAGGGAAGTAAGTCAATCCTTCTTTTTATTTTCCTCCTTCCCTCCTGTTTCCTTTCCTTCTGGTTCCTGCTTCACATTATAACTATTAATTAACAGGACAAGATAGCTGTTGGCCAACCCTTCCCCATTGTGTATGGGATGGTTGAATTTAGGGCTCCTCGCTGGAAAAGGACCCTTTCCTGCACTGCCCATTGAGATATGTTTTCAATATCACAACATCATTCAAATGAAAGAAATGCTTCTCTTTGCTCCTTTAAAACAAATTAGAATACTTGAATAGTGGCCTTCTCACTACATATTTAGGAGTAGGTTAAAATAATTTTACCTTTTGGGGGGAAAATAATCATGGATATCCAAAGTGATGGGCTCACAACCATAGAAAAAAAGTTTCATTTTTTTTCAAGGACTTACACAGTAGAGCAGTGTTCACCACATGTTGTAATCTGGTTAGATGACCACCAAGAAACAGTGACAAGTTCTTAAAGACTTGACCCAAAGAACAGAAACTCCCACAGTTCCTATTTAGTTGACAAGGCTTTCCATGTGCCCTAAGAATAATAGCTAACAGTTATGTAGCCCTTGAAGTTTTGCAAAGTTCTTTACATATGTTCTATTTGCTCTTCACAACAACTCTGTAAGGTAGGTGTTATTATTATCCACATTTTACAAATGAGGAAACTGAAACTGGGAGAGGTTGTGTCACTTTGCTCAGGTTCACACAACTAGTTCTGAGGCATGATTGGAACTAACTTCAATTCCAGCCCTCTAGTCACTACACCATTTAGCTTACAACTATCTGAGGACCAACATAGCTAAATTCAACAACTAAATACAAGTCACAGGCACCATTCGTTCTGAGATCCAGAAGCTTACTCTGGATTGCTAATTTTTTTTTCACCAAATGATGACTTATTTCCAGCCAAAGATATTTAGAAGCCTGTCTTCTAAATCAGGGACTAGTTATAAACTGGGTGGAATAAGTATATATTTTGATAAAAATTACAAATCTTTTGAATCACTGAAATAGACTGAACTGTTTAATTCTGTCTCTCTCAGACTCTTATCTTAAAGCAGAGGACCTGTTAGATCAAGGAGTCTGTGGATGGATTTATCCTGTGGTGTCTGGTAGAATTGAAAGCTCAATTGTCATGATATATTAAAGGATATGTGCTTATTTTCCATGACATAGATATATATATATATATATATATGTATATATGAATCAGTATAGTTTAGGGACAAAACTAAGGAACTGAAGATACTTCTACATTACTAATATAGTTTTGGGACTTTGGTATATCATATTACTGTTATGTTACTATGTTCTCCATTCCTATTTTCTTCTCTGTGAAATGGGATTCATTCTGAATGTCATCTACCTACCTACCAGTGAGGATAAATAATGTAATCAAGAGCTCTTTACAGATTCAGAAGGGCACAATATCTCATCCACTTGGATCTGGAGGAAAGGGAAGTCTGATACTGATTAGAAGAAGAAAATATACTATTCTATGCTCACATTTTTTTAATAAAGGGAGAAAGGTAAGGTAGAGCTACCTCGTACCTCGTGGTAAGAGACATAAGCTCATATTTTGTTCGGTAGACAATCAGATAATTCTGAAAGAATATGGGTCTACTTATGAGCTTAGAGCACTGAAAAGTTCATTGACTTGCCCAGGGTGACAAAACCAGTTTGTATCAGATCTTTCTGATTTTGAAGCAAATCCTTTATCTACTATAACATGGTACCCACACTGCCTTGCATATAGTAAGCATTTAAAAGAAATGTTTGTTGTTGCTGTTGTACTTTATACAGGCCTCCTATTGCACATAATCTATATCCTGAATATTTGTATTATCACTGGATACTCAATAAAATCTACCCTGAATAAGTCACTTTCTCAGGATCTGGGCAAGTAATTTTTCATTGGGACTTTCCTAAAATATGACATCCCATTGAACAAAATTACATGCATTATCAGTGTGTCATGAATCCTTTCCAGAGAGATTCGGTTTTAAAAGTGGAAGACCTCATTGTAACATGTAGAAACAAAATGTTTTGTGAGGCACCATAAAGTAAATCTACATAATATTAGAGTTAAAGAGAAATTGTAAGACCTGCAATAACAATCTTGAAAAGATTTCTTTCATCCAAACCACTTTTATGTCCTATCTTTCCTTATAGAACCTAATATTTTCTAGATAAACAGCTTCTATAATTAATTGTAAAAAACCAAAGGTAGGAAAATGAAAGTTTAGGAAGTCACCAATCAATAAATAGATCCACAAGTATTTAATTGACCCTTGTTATGGATAATACACTGTACTGGTTTCATGGCATATAAATGAATATAATTTATTACATTATCCAATACAATTCAATAGTCAATTAATATTGACCTCTGACCTCAAGTAATTGGCAATCCAAATGAACTTAGATATACCTTACAAAAACTTTAATCCTTTTATGAAGAAGTATATGTGACGAGTAAATGGAAAAACTGATAAGGAGTAGAAGAATTCAGAAAGAACATTATAAGTTAGAGGAATTGGAAAATGCTTCATAGGAAAGGTGGTATTTTAAATAATCCTTGAAAGCTAAATGGGATTTGAATAGAGACTGAGAAAAGTTAAGGAAACAGGATTGTGTAAGGAATATTGAGACAGAAGGATCATGCCAGGGAATAATAGTACATATTTTGGAAATGTAGGTTGAAGGACAACTAGGTATCACAATGGGTAGAGCACCAGGCTTGGAATCAGGAAGACCTGGATTCAGATTTGGCCATAGACACTTGCTAGCTGTGTGACCCTGAGTAAGCCACTTAACCCATATTGCTTAGCCATTATTGATCCTCTGTCTTGGCATCAGTACTAAGTGTTGATTCCACGATGGAAGGTAAGTGTTTAAAAAAAGAAGAAAGTAGGTCGAGCTGTACTATGGAGAGCCTTGAGTGCCAGTCCAAAAGACTATACTTAAGGTAGTCATTAAAGGATTTTTGAAGGATAATCAGCAATCTATCCTTTAAGAAAAGGAACTAAATATTCTGTTTCTATCTTAAAAATTAACTCTATAGATTTTTGAAATATACTAAAAGCCAGGAAGACCAGGGTTTAAATCTTTGTTCTGACACATTGGCTGTTTGACCCTGGGCAAGTTATTGAACTTCTCAGTGCTCTAAGCAATTTTCAAAGACTACATATTGTAGAGAAGGTGCTGATTTCTCTTAATAGAGTGAATTTGCTCAACCAAGAATACCAATGAAGTCACAGGTGCAATCCCTATCCTAATCCATTAGTACTATGTTAACTTTATGAACCTTCATATTTAGATGTGAGTCAAGCCCTGATAAGTTCTATCCATATTGTTTTCCATTCCAATCATATGTCCTCAGTCATTGGAAGTGAGTATCCTTATTCAGACTTAATAGTCCCTTAAATTACAAGAAGTATAATTTCCTTCAATTCTATTCTCAAATAATAAAAATAGGATATAATGACACACACACACACTATAGTAAAGAAGAAACACAAAGTTTGGTGATGATATCCATTCCCTGCTTTCATTCTGCATTCATTTAACAAAATCAAATTGGAGAATAGTGTTGGACGAAGACTATCTCCCACAATGTAGGAGATACAATTTATAATTATCTTTTCTATGATCACACAAAACATTATTGTGTTTTCCCACAATTTTCAAGTTTGTGAATTTTGACAATGTCAATTTTATTTTTGGAAAGTGTTTTTTTTATTTTTATTAAAACCCTTACCTTCTGTCTTGGAGTCAATACTGTGTTTTGACTCCAAGGCAGAAGAGTGGCCATGGGGGTTAAGTGACTTGCCCAGGGTCACACAGCTGGGAAGTGTCTGAGGCCAGATTTTAACCTAGGACTTACTGTCTCTAGACCTGGCTCTCAATCCACTGAGAGCTACCCAGCTGTACCCTGGAAAGTGTTTTATGTGGAAAATAACTTCCGTTTTAGAAACAGACCTCTGATAAATTAGATTCCTCTATACCAGTCCTCCCACATTTGGTTGCCCACTGGTTCCCACCAAATGTCTTAAGATAGATGAAGTTTTTCTCTCAAATTCCCACAGAATTCCCATGGAAGGCTTTTGTCTTAGAGAAGATAGTTGATTACTCTTAAAATTCCTTTTCAGTCTGCTATCAAATATAGGGTGTGAAAAAAAGCTGAAAATATTTTATTATCTTCCAGTCAAATTACTAGTTATCATTCTCTTCATACTTCATTTTGTTGATGCTCAGACAGATGCTGCAGTCTAGTGTCAAAACTGTATTCAGCTGTACACAGTAACGGCAATAAAGTATGATGATCAAATGTGAATAACTTAACTATTATCAGCAATGCAAGAATCCAAGATAACTCAAAGAAATTCATAATGGAAAATGCTATGTATTGCCATAGATGAAGCTGATGGAGCCTGAATGCAGACTGAAGCATCCCATTTTATTTTATTTCCTTTATGAGCTTTTTTGTGTGTGACATGTGTCTTCTTTCACAACAAGATGAACATGGAAATCAGTTATACATGATAGCACATGTATAATAACTATGTCATATTACCTGCCATTTTGGGAAAAAGGGAAAGGAGGGAGGGAGGGAGAGAATATGGATCACAAAATGTCAGAAAATGATTATGAAAAATTCTACATAATGTGTACACTGGAAAAGAAAAATGTAATAAAAAATGTTAAACTGTATTCAAGGACTTTTCAGGATAACAGAGCCTGAAAAGGCTTCTCGTCTGTTACTATAGCCTTTGAGAACCCAAGACTATCTTTACACCTAATGAGACATCAAAATAGGAAGAACATTGAAAGGAACAAGTCTTGGAGTAAAGAAAAAATAAATTTTTGCCTCAAAATGAGTGTTTTTTCATATTAATTCTTCTCATTTAGGAATGCTTAAAATTTCATTTGATATTTATTTTCATTTGAATATGAAGTTCCCCTCCTCTTAAGTCCTCCTCTGATGATGGTGCCAAAGTCATGGTAAGGTTCTCAAAGACTATTCCAAGTTAGTGCAAGTTTTGGTATATTCTACCAATGTGGAATGCATTTTAGACTGCGCCTGATGACAGACTATGTCTGTTTCCTAAGGACTGACTTCTCTGCGTTCAGAGAGATTAATCACCGGTTTTGCCACAAAGTATAAATTTTTCAGATGAAACAATTCTCAAAGACCATTTACCAACTCATAGGGTCAGAGTTATGAATCTGTGGATTCAGTGATTCTGTAGGAATCAATGCAGGTTTATAACGGAAATTAAATTTTAAATAAAAAAGTGGTTGCACAACATTCCAGATGGAAGGAAACAGAAAAGCAAAGGCCCAGGGTGGGAAATGTCTTGGAAATTAGTCATCCTATTTGACTAGTACTTGGCAAATTGAGAATAGAGGAGTAGTAGCTGGGAAAAAAATTAGGGTTATGTTATAAATGTGCCTAAGACACATCCTAATACCTGCTTTAAAGTGTACACTTTTAAGTAAAGTTTAGTTTTAAAATTTTTTACTTGAGTTCTAGTTTCCCTAGCATGAATAAAAATAATGCTCTTTATAACTAAATATTCAATTATCTTCACCTTAAAAGAAAAAAATATTCTCTGATTGCACACCCCCATGAAAAGTCCTCTCCATATCTATGAATGGCAGACTAAAAAGAACTAGACCTGCAAGCAAAGAACACTATTGAAGATAAGCCAGGAAATATCACAATCAAAGAAAATTTAGCTGTTTCTTGGTACAAGTTGCCAATGTCACCTATACTAGCATATAAAGTGAATGAAATATATATATATATATATACATATACATGTATATATATATAAAGGAAAGGCAGTCTCTTGTATAAGTTTTCATTTTCATAAACATTATTTACCAATAATGGATGTTATACAACCCCGTATTTGTCAGTGGAGGGAGACACTATACCAATTCAATCACAAATCCTTTTTATATAAACATGAAGATGTTGCACTGCTGTACTACACATGTAGAACTCACAAGTGCGGTTTTCAGTTGACATTTCGGTGGCATTTTAAGGTTTACAAAGTAGTTTATGTAGATCATCTCTTTTGATCAGACTGCCAGCCCTATTAGGTAGATATCATGCCAGTTTTATAGGAGAGGAAACCAGGAATCAGGAAAGTTAAGCGACTTGCTAGTCACACAGCCAAGAAGTGTTGAGGGGGGATTTGAACTCTGGTTTATTCTGTTTCTCTCCAGTACACTTTTCACTACTTTATGCAGCTAATTTTCTTTTCACTCTAATGAATTGCCATCACAGTTTTTGCAGTATAAAGTTGTTAGCATTTTTGTCCGTTTCTGAAATGAAGCATTTTGAAGATATGCTTAAATTCATTTTTAGTTATTGACTTAGCCTCATATAACTTGTAATACACCAAGCTCAGTCCCTTATGGCCCAATTAACTGCTCACTCAGTCAGCTGGCAGAAGGCTAGGGTGTGGTGGTGTGGATATTAACACCTTGTTAGCAGTGGAAAGTGTGCATCCTTATGCATGGTTTATTTTGGAATACAAAGTTTAATAGAAATAAAACTCAGAATAATTGAAAGAACTTGATTAATTTTTACTCAAACAAAAGTTTGGCCAGCTTTATTTTTTATTTAAAACATCAACCTACCATTTTTGAAAAATGTCTATTTTTTCTGAAAAATCTTCTGTTTCTCAACTATATGATTGCAAAAATCAGTATTTAATATGTAAATCAGGGGATCTTCACCCTAGAAGAATCAGGCACATCAATTGTATCAATAGATATAAGAGCTACTCATGTTTTTATAATTTTATAATGATTTGCTATAATTTTTCCTATCTGGGCAAATATATTTTGAATACAAATAATTATAAGTGGGTATTATAATTTTACTTTGATATAAAATTCTTTACTTGATGACCTCAATTTTCTTTGCCTTATGAATTAAAAAAAATTAATTAGTTCAATCAACATAACTTGTACTACAAAAAATTCTTAAATTCTTGTCCTTTAAGGTATTCTTATATTCTGGTCCTTCTGTCTGATTTCATGAACCCATTTGGCAATCTGATGAAGCTTATATGAATACTTTCTCAGAATAATGTTTTAAAACATACAAAATATAATACATGATACAAGGGAAAAATAATTATATTGAAATATAGTTTTCAAAATATTTTGTAAAAATTTCACACTCCATTTAAGAACCCCTGATGTAGTTGGAATTATTTTAACCCTAAATAATTACAAAGCATGTTTAATTAGTTTTGTCAATGTTTAATATTAAGTTTATAATAAATTGTTTTAAAAATATGTGTAAAAATAATGTATTATTTATGTTTTGAACAGTCTCCATTTGTAACATCTGTTACTTCATTTACATAATCAGTTCCCTTTTATCCGCACATGGATTACCCTCTTAGGTCTACCATCAACAGACACCTAACTAGGTCACAATTCCCTTTACATTCCCAGATAGGTCTGAGCTGATATTTGCTCAACTCAGGGTTCTTTTGCAAGCCAAACATACTTGTAAAGATTTCTTCCCTAATTTTCTAATCCAAATAACACAATTCTAAAGCAGAATCATCATCATATATTTCTGACTATTCATTTTTCCCACTTGTCATGATTAATTCATCTATGACTTTAATATTTCAATGTATACAGGGTTTCATTGTTTTGGTACTCCCTCTACTGGTGCAAATAGAATTCATGCATCATCACCACCTCTACCATCATTATTATCATCATCACCACCACCACCACCACCACTAATATTTATATAACACTTTAAAGTTTGCAAAATATTTTACATATTTTGTTTTATTTGATCCTCACAAAAACCTTGTGATAGTGTTATTGGGATACTACTCTTCACTTTACAGGTAAGGAAACTGAGGCTGAAAGGTTAAGTAACTTACCCAGGATCATATAACTAATGATCATTGGAAGTAAAATCTGAACTCAGACCTTCCTGACTCCAAATATAGCATTCTAACCATCAAGCCACATTAGCTGTACAACTTATTTCTATAACTATACTGTAAAAGGTCAATCCAATACAAAAGGTGAACAGAACAGACTTATTTCCTTTCTTAATTCATACTCAAATATAGCTATGATCACTTTCATTCATTTCCCTTAGATTTTTTCAGATCAGAAACAATCCATGTTATCACCTGCAACTCTTTTCTATGGCATTTCAAAAGTTCATCACCAGGGGTCCACTCAACATTCTTTGATATATCCCAACATCATTAGGATACCGCTGGTGCACTCTCTCACTCTACCTGTAATACCTTCTTCTTTCCACATGATCAATCCTTCTCTTGCTGTTCTTTTTCAGAATTACTTGTTGGTTAAATTGCAGCCTGCTCCATCATGTACCATTCCAGTTCACATATATAGACCATTGCTGATACCATGTTACTGGCAATCTGTATCTTTTGTGCATTTTTCCATTGCCTTTTGAGTTATTTCTTCTGAGATGGAGGCATTCCATGATTTTTAGGAAAATAAATATTGTATTAAAAGGAGAACATTTATATTCAAGAGAGAGGCTATAATTTGTGGCAGCAAACCAGTCATTCCAATTTCCCCTTCCTATTCAATTTTGATCAAATGGAATAGGCTGCTTCCAGACAAAGTAGAATCACCCTCATTAGAAAGTTTCTAACAAAAACAACAATTTCAAACAAATAATTGTCAAAAATGTTGCAGAGGGGATTTAATTCAGATATGAGTTGAACTGGAAAGTTTCTGAGCTCCTTATCTCTTTCTGTGATACAAACACATAGAGTATCTCAAAGGGTATTTTTGTTTTTGTTTTCATCTACTTTTGTTTTTTCCCATATAAATAGTTAAGCCAATTTATATTTCATCTATTTGTATTTTACTGAAGAAATTTTGTAGTGTTCCTAGTCTTGCTGCAATTAGTATAATGTTATTCACAAATAGAATACCTGAACTCTGTGTGAGATATTTTTCTTGACCCTGTAGGACATATTAAGTCAACATTGGTCTCTATGTTTAAAATCTTGCTTAAAATTGATCTCTTGGATTACTGAACAAAATTGTCTCCATAATCATCTCCACACTAATATTAAGTAATTTTCAAGAGTGAACAAAACACTTTTCGAGAAAAGACATCAAGGCTTTTGTGAAATAAAGAGGCAATAGATTATAGTGGAATCTTATACCCTCAGAATTCTCAGGCAAATTGTGTAGTCTGCTATAAAGAATAATCAGTAAGAAGTCTTAAATTTCCTTCTCATATTTTCATTGTAGATCAAGTTCTGGTGCTATTTTCCCAACCCTACTTACACTAATAGTCCAGGTCCCCAGAGCATGGCCACTAGGTCCTCTCGAGATTCTAGAAACCCTGAGACATCTTTTTTAGATCTATTTTTTAGCCCATGACTTCCCAATGATAGGCTTTCCTACCACCACCATGATTATATGTTTCATATCGACTGACACGATTAACTACCGATAATCAGACTGAATTAGCTTTTAGATGGGTTTTTCGTTATCATGATATAATTCTTACAGAACATGCACTCACTTCCCTAATTATCACACTCTTCCACAACTGCCTACAGAGTGCATAGGAAAGTGAGTTAAAGCTTATCACAAATGTGGAAAAGAAAAGTCACAGCTCCTAGAAGAGATTTTGCTATTGACTTGAAGATACTCTCCCTAGTCTTATTATAGATATTCTGCTGGACTTCTTGCAGAGCCTTTCCTCACTATGTGTCATCTATCTTCTCCTGACAGAGAAAATGTAAATAACCAATGCCAAGACAAAGGTTTCCTCTTCCCCTAACCACAAAGTGGTTCCTTCTCATGGATTTGGATGGAAACTTCCACCACTAAGCCACTAAGCATTTGAATCTCAATTCTAAACTAGACAATCACATTTAGAAAAAGTATCACATGACATAACCAAATCCTTTAACCAGTCAAACAGACTTCCTGTTCTAAATGTTTACATCTACTTCCCATATAATTTCATACTCTGATTGATTGAACTGAGATATGGTCTCTCCTGATAAAGGTATCAAGGCTAAATGGGATGACTTGGTCAACTTACTAAGTTGACTCACCCAGCTCTTAACATCATCAAGAATTCTCTCAATGTATAAACAAACTATTGTATACAGTATTTTTTCACATATTATCCTTCCTTTTGATTTTGTATTTGCCTAAACCTTGTCTTTCACCAGTCAGTAACCTGACTACATAGAGACAGGAAAAAAATTTATTTTTATTTTTTTTTTAAAAACCCTTACCTTCTGTCTTGGAGGCAATACTGTGTATTGGTTCCAAGGCAGAAGAGTGGTAAGGGTAGGCAGTGGGGGTCAAGTGACTTGCCCAGGGTCACACAGCTAGGAAGTGTCTGAGGCCAGATTTGAACTTAGGACCTCCTGCCTCTAGGCCTGGCTCTCAATCCTAAGCTACCCAGCTGCCCCCCTAGAGACAGGAAATTTTGAAATAACTGTTGTGTACATACCCAATCGTTTAATTTTCATGAACATATTTAGTCAATTTCATGTTTTAAACTATCTTAATCAAAACCCACCAGAATCTATGCCTTCCTACTTTTCTTAAGAAAATATTCACCATGCTCATTTTGGTACTGAAGTCTCCAAGTACAAAAGTATACATCAACTTGGCTTTAGTAAGATTCTTAATAGAATTTGTTTCTTCAACACTCCATAATAGCTTCTGGTACCTAGGTTGCAATTATCTTCATAGTGATCTATCTACTTTGGTTCCCAATAGCACTGCACTGAAAAACAAGATAGCCAAGTGCAAATTCTTGATGTGCTACTTGTTTCCCTGGAGCACATGATGAAACCAAATACGCCAACTACTCTATTCACCACCAGAAAGGACTTATGAGCCATACTTCCATTTACACTGAACTTCTTCATGTTTTTTTTCTTTCATAGTAAGAATTTTAATATGACTAGGTTCATTTCCTACAATGATATATTAACTAGCTGATCAATAGGTAAGGATCACATGTTGAGAGTTCCAATAATTTTTTTAATTTTTATTTTTATTTTGAATATTTTCCCATAGTTACATGTTTCATATTCTTTCCCTCTCCCCACACCTCCTCATCCCCCATAGCTGACACACAATTCCACTGGGTTTTACATGTAATATTGATTAAGACCTAATTCTATATTATTGATAGTTGGACTAGAGTTATCGTTTAGTGTCTACATCCCAAATAATATCCGCATCAGCCCATGTGTTCAAGCAGTTGTTTTTCTTCTGTGTTTCTCCTTCCACAGTTCTTCCTCTGAATGTGGCTAATTTTCTTTCTCATAGTAGAGAAAGCTGTTACGTTTGATTGTACCACAGTGTATCAGTCTCTGTGTACAACACAGTGTATCAGTCTCTGTGTACAGTGTTCTCCTGGATCTGCTCCTTTCAGAGAGTTCCAATAATTAAATGAGCATTTGGACATAGCATAAAAATGGTACAATTCTTGGCACAATATCTGTCTCCTATTCAGCTGCTCTACCACTGTTATTTCAGGTGAAGGGAGCTACTCTGAGTGCTTTTGTGTGCTGCTTTACATTTCATGAGCTTCAATGGCCAAGAAAAAAAATTGTCACCAAGGAATAACAGCAATGAACCTCTCTGTGGATAGCAATTATATACTTTATCATAGAACCCATATTCATAGCATTTTAAGTTAGTGTTGAAGTAATCCTTAACCTCACAGTCTAAGTCAGATTAATAGAAATTAAGAGAGCTTGTACGCTCCTTGTGCTCTACTTGCATGGACTCTGAATGCCTAGAATTATCTCTATGACATCATGAAGAAATGGAGGAAGACTACTGGAAAAGCCTTTCTTTGATGATTGAATTGATATTAATGATATTGTATTTGCTAAACACTTATTAAATGTTTATATATGTATACATTTTCATTTATGCATATATGGCTACCTATCTAAAATTAAGATCTCTCTATACTTCATAACAATAAACTTAGAAGTTATTCAGTTAAAATTCTCTTATAGTTGAGAAAATTGAAGCACAGAAAGGCTAAAAGATTTCTCACTAGCTTGTTATTAGCAGAGTTGAACCTAGAACCCTAATATCTTGACCATCAGATACGTAAGTCAGTATTTTTTTATCCTAAACCACATAACTTAAAAGAAATGGTAAAATAATTCTTACAAAATATTAAATATGATGTACAAACATCTTAAGTACTTGCTTTCTAATTTGCTAAAAATGTTTAATAAGACTGTAATCAATTTAAATAGGTTTGTAAGTATATATATATGTGTGTGTATATATATGTATATATATATAATGTAAAAAGAGAGTAGTGAGCAAAGAAAATAATTTTCTCCCCAGTTAGCTTTCTATATTTTAGCTTTTTGTAATGTTTTATCCCAGTTTTGATTACCTAAATATGACCAATCACCATAGAAATATGTAGCCATTTCTATGAATTATAAAATTCAATAATCATTTCCATAAGAATTTGTTGTTATAAACAGAAGTAATATGAATTCCACTTTCAACCATGATACTTATGACTTTCTCTAGTAACTAACTTGTAAGTCACAGAGACAGCTAAATTTAATTTACTGATCTATTGAGTGTAAGCTATCTTAAATAAATATAAAATCTTCTACCTGGCTTTGATAGTCCTCCCCAATCTGTTTCTTTCCTATATTTCTAGTCTCTTTACACTTTACTCTCTTCTATGACCTCCATAATCCAGCACTGCTGGCTTTCTTGCTATTTCTTACATGGGGCATTCCATCTCTCAATTTGCTATCTTTTCTTTTTTAATATTTTATTTTCTTTATTACATATAATAAGAATTTTAACATGCTTCCTGAAATTATAAAATCCAAATTGCCTCCCTGCCTTCACCCCACCCTGAGATAGTAATCAATTTGATCTCATTTATACATGTATTTCCATGTTGGTCAACCAACTTGGTATCTTTTCACTAGCTGTCCCTCATGCCTGGAGTCCCTCATTACCTTCATCTCTAACACTTGGCTTCCATGACTTCCTTCATGCTTCAACTCATATTCTGTCTTTTGTAAGAGAACCTTCCACCTAACTCTCACTGCTAGTACCTTCCCTAAGAGCTTACCTTTCATTTACACAGGGTCTACATCAGGTGTGTTTGTAGATGTGTCAAAGTTGTCTCCTCTTTTAGAATATAAACTTCTTGAGGAAAGACACCATTTTTGCCCATCTTTGTATCTCTGTAGCAGTACTTGGCACATAGAAATCACATAATGCTTTTTGACTTGACCCTTTGACATTTCTGCTCTATACTAAAACAATAGTACAAAGTAAAAGTAAAGAAAACATGCCACCTAAGAAGCTTTAAAAAGAATCATATCTTATAAAGGTTAGAGTTGATAGCTAACATTATGCTGTAACAAATTTTATCTCAGGTCATTAAATTAAAATGATCCTTTGTGTATTTGTAGACTCATTTCTGGGCTTCTCAGTAGTTAGAAGAGGTAATATGGTGCAATTTTAGGAATACAAGGAATAACCTGATGTTTCCCCAAATTCTCTCTCATTCATTTAATTCTACATAGTGCTTCTTTTCTTGGAATTCTTAAACAGAACAAAACTGAATCTATCCCTGGAAGTTGAAACAATAGTAATTACTTAACAAGCCTTTATTAAATTCTTACTGCGTGTTAGGCACTGTAATTTGTAAAAGGTATCACAGTCTTTTAAGCCTCAGTATGAATGAGTTTCTCGGATCTTTTCTTGGGTAGAGATTTTCAGAAGGCAACAAAAGTAAAGGCAGGAGTACAAAAAGTATCTGAGACATTGTGGTGGTGGCATCCCCCTGCCCCCAACTAAAAGGAATAAAGGACATGGAGCAAGGAGACTAGAAGTACTAAAGACAAAACTACCATCTACAATCTGTTTCATAATTTTGGCCAGACAGGTATATTGTGTGTGTGTGTGTATGTGTGTGTGTGTATGTGTGTGTGTGTGTTTAAGAAATATTTAGTAAAGTGGAGGAAGGCTAGTCTGTGTGGAAGTCTAGGGAATTCAGGGAAGGGAGATACTTTAGCCTTTCCTTCAAATACATCTCCCTCTTGAGTACATTTACTTCCATCACAATGGACTAGAAGAGATCCTTGTTTAGTGGTGTAGAACCCCTGAGACCTAATTTAGCTTTTATAGGAAATTCAAAAAGAGAGAGATGGAGCAAGAGAAAGAGAACAGAACAAAGATGTGAGTTTGTACAGGGAATATTGATACTTGTGAGCTGCTTCTATAACTTCTTTAAAAGAAATTTTCTAAGTAAATGCTGAATTGGACTTTCTGCGAGCAGTGGGCCCAAGCTGCCTCAGCTGAACAATAAGCTTCCCCAGTCATCTTTATGGCTCCTGATGGTTTGTCCTCTTGGAGGCTCAGACTTGTTGTTTTCTTTGCGGTGAAGGTCAGAGAACCATTTGAAAAATATTATTTCCCTTTAATTCTTTCAATGTGTCATCAGAAAGAGGCCCTGATGTAGGAAAGTTACACAAATGTGAATTAAAAATATTCCTGACAAGGCATTCTAGCTAATCCAGTTCAGTTCAGCCTGCTGGTCATTCTTTATTCACATTGTACATAGCAGTTTTCCAAAAATGGTGTTGCATCCTCTTTGGATCACATCTCAATTAAAGCATTCTTTGAGATTTAGATTAAAGCAGGACTAGTTGTTGTCTTCTGCACTTTAATTTAGAAAAAGTCCAGGATTTACTAACTGTAGCATATAGAGTAGGGTTTTTGTATATTTGTATGCTTGTAAATATACTTTTTTAATGCTTTTATACTATACTTACGGACTTCAAAGATGAGTAAACTGAGGCCTACTCGTTCACTTTATAGAAGAATAAAAGTCAGTGACTTAATAGTGCAGATCAATTAAAAAAAAGACTGGAAAGCTCAGGAGTTCTTACTATCCCTTATCTATTTCAACCATTAAAGTTCCTGGTAATGTCTTACACAATGCCAGGTTGCCAGGAGAATAGATGTGAAATCGTTAGTGAAGACAGCCAGAACATTCTCCATTGATGTCAGGGTAAAGTAATGGGCTGTGCTACATACATAGCATCAGCTGTTTAAAAATGTTGGAATAAAATGTCAGCTGCATTTGACATGTCCCTTAAATGTGTAGGGCTGTCTTGTTTTTTTCTCGTCCCTGGAGCCCACACGTAGAAGATGGTTTTTCTCATATCTTACATGATTATCTTAAGTCCTACACTTAGCTACCAGACTCATGTCTTTTCACATTACACTGCATATTTGCTTTCTATACTCAATTTCTCTAGACCAGAAGTTCCTAATCTGGGGTCTTTGTGCTTCTGTTTTTAGCATTTTAATAACCATAAATCAAAATAATTGGTCTCCTTTGCAATCCTATACATCTTATGCATTTTAAAACATTATTCCAGCCAGTCCATAGCCTTTGCTAGACTACCAAAGGGATATAAAATACACAAAAAGGTTACTGTAGACTCTAGAGTTCCTAAGAAAGATTGTGGGATTTGTGGTGGTGGTACATACCGTCAGAGGGTAGAAAGGAAAGAAACCTGAAGGCACTGAAAAAAGAATCTATTTGCTTCACATTGTTGCCTAGACTAATATGCATATATGTATATAGTGTTCAATTTGGAACCTTGGAATTAGGGAAAACTTCATTGGATAGGAATAAAAAAATTAATTTTAAAAGGCTATACATTTATAACTTGGGTTATAGGCCTTTACAAATTTAACTAACACACTGAGAGAAGTTGACACAGATCAGTTATCTTGACTTGAACTAAAGCATTTGGTCTGTGGGTCAATTGAAAAAAACATATTCCACCCTATTTGCACATAGATAACCACAAAGACTTAGCTAAAACTTGATCATCAAAGAGTAATAACCATCCAGCACCTACCACAGAGCCTGGCAAATACAGGCGCCTAACCAGTGTTTAGTAGCTATTGGTTGGTTGATTGATTGATTGACCAGACTATTTCATATGGCTTAGCAAAAACTTTTGTGTTATTTTGGAAGTGGGAGGGGAGCATTTTCTAGGCAGAGAGATTTACATTCACTTAATGAACTAATGAAGCAATCAACTAGCATTTACTAAGCATCTACTATAGTCCAGGATCATGGATACAAAAGCCAAAATGAGTCCATGACAGTAGACTACAGCCACAATAACAAAGGTACTTATAAAAGAACTAGATGTTCTTTTCACACTTCAAAGATTTTCAGCACCAGGAGGTTCATCATATCATGTGGTCAGTCTCTCATTAACTAAAATATTCCTTTATTTTTCAAGTTGGTTAAGTTAATAGCATTAGTTGTTTTGCTAGCAGAAATTCAGTTTCGGCTTTTAATTCCAAATCCAAAGTAAAATGGGATTATTCATAGATTTCCAAACGACTGATCAGATGAAATAAGAAATATTTTAATCCATTATGTATTAAAAACACACACAAGCACATATACATACAACCCATTGGTTTAGGCTCAGCCATACGAAATGGTGATTCTCTACTACCTGGGTAACAATTATCCTTCTGATGTTTTCTAATATTCCAGGGACCTGTTCAAAAATTTCCCTCTGTTTAGGAATGCTAGAACAATTACTGAAGAGGCAGTAGAGCCTAGGACCTGAAATCAGGAAGAACAAAGTTCAAATCCAAACTCAGAGACTAGCTGTGTGATCTCAGGCAGTCACTTAACTTCTCTCTGCCTCAGTTTCTTCATCTGAAATGGGAGTAACAATAATACCCACCTCCCAGGGTTGCTGCAAGGATAAAATGAGATATGTATAAAAGCATTGTATAGGTGTTAGCTATTACTAGTAGTAGTAGTAGAAAGTGAACAGAGACATCAAGGGTCTGGAGCAGTGGTGTTAAACAGAAATAGGGACCACTAAACCATACATAAAGATCCCTGTGGGCACATAGTTACTTAGTCTTAAAAATGTAATATTAGCTACATTTTATTGCATTCTTATTTGTGTTGTTAAATCTTTCACAATTATATTTTAATCTGGTTTGGACTTCTCTCCGGAGTGCTGTGGGTCACAAGGAGTCAACCACAGAGAATTCAACATCTCTTGTCCAGAGCATTCTACCTGATTGCCACAAAGGAAATCAATGCAGAAACTTCCTGAGAATAAACTCAGTTTTCATACCTTTAAAATCAGAACAAATCTACCCACTGAAAAGTTCACTCTGAGGTTCTTAAGGAATAACAAATAGCATTGTCTCTGCCTAAATCTTGCCCCCTTTCCTCAGCTGCAAAACTCTGTTTGCCACTCCTAAGTTACTAGCAGCACAGTTCATGCTATAAGTCCAAGACTGTTGATAAATATCTTTTCTGTCAGATCTCTTTTTATTCGTGCAAGGTTGGAATGTTATGTTGTCTCCAAATTGTTTGCTCTGAATAACTGCCACAGGCTTAAACCTCAACTGTACCTTTTTGCATATTGCTTGCCCTTCAGAAAAACTGTCCTAAAAAAAATCCTTTGTTACAGAATCTCCAGTTGCACCTTTACATTTCTAGCCTTCCACTCTCACGACCCTCTTCGAATTTGCTAGTGGCTTTGGCCTTATTGATTTCCATGGAGTATATTGAAAACTCCCCTGCCACCTAATGAACTGTATTGTCAACAGAGTAATTGGGATCACACATTTGTAAATCAAAAGTACTTATCATCAAAATTCCATAGGCACCATTAAAAAAATCTGAGTCACAATCCCCTCTATTTTCAAAAACAAAATGATCAAAATGATTCTGCTCCATGACTTGACTGTAATATTTCCTTACTCATCAGAATGGAGGTTGAATCAAAGCAGAAAAATTGAGTTCATTTCGTTAACCCCGGCAGTGATCATAGAGCTGCAAGGCAGCAGTGGGTATTTATCCCTATGAGGATGGGGACAGAGGCTTTGTATTTGCAGAGATAAATCATTTAAAATGCAGCACATTGTCTGGGCCTCCCTTCCCCAGAGGATGGTGCTGATACCTGTTTCTAAAAATAGTTGCCAAAAAGAGAAGCGGCATAAATCAGTATCTGCGTAGGTTATTCTTCACAAGGAACAACTCATAAACCAGAGCCATTGTTTGGCCATCCGCAGTATGGAGATAATCAGATAAAGAATGGAAAGAAATATTATGATGAATAGGGGAGCCACAGCATATCACTATTGCCTTCTAAAAATGAGTAATATATAAAATGTCTATGAAGAGTTCTCTAGCTCACAATACCATCTAATCTTCATTAGCAAGGATTTATATCTTATATATTTATAAAAATATAATGTTCCAAATTTAGTCCAAAGGAATAACAAGCAGAGAATAGGAAATAGATTTTAAAAGTTATTTTGCCTTTAAAAACTGTCAATAGCTGTTGATCACCCAACATTTCTTCTCACTTTCATTCTTCATCTGTTCCATTCTAGTTTTTATTTCTCTGTATTAAACTAATTTCAATATTTATTAAAAATGGAAGTATTGTGCTTTCTATCTCGTCTTCTTTCTGTCACTTACAAGTTTTCCAAAATTCCGTTTTTCCTTTATTCTTCTTCCCTTAGCTTGCAAAAATGTTCATTTCTTTCCTTTCCACATTTTCCTGTCTCCCCTCTATGTATTCTCAATATATTCTCCCATTTTTTTGGCTCTGTTTTCTTTTTAATGTTTTTCCCCAGTGCATTTTCCCCAACTATCTTATTCACCTATTTCAGTTCTCACATTGGCTTGAAATTAACAGCAATTTTGTAATGAGTGACTATTGCTTAATCTGCCTCTTTATCTTAACACTGCTCCATTCACTGATCCTGAAATGTGTTGAATAATTTGTCAGTGCCACTTTTCCAAAAGATTTTTGGCTATAGTTTTCATTGATGCCATAGATGTAGAGTGTCACATATCTTGTAAACGTGTGATCTTTATTCCTGCCTTACCTACTCAAACTCTCAGTAAATCTGGAAGCAACACTAGCTGCTTTAATCCTTGCTAAATAAGAAATTGACTTCTTGATTTTTGCTAATCAGTTAGTTTCTTGCATGGAAACTGAAACCAGTAGTTGAAGTAAATGGAAGAGTCTGCTAGACTCTTCTCATTATAGGAGACTATATATTTGGCATGATGTCTCCCTGGTGATAATGAAAATAATAATGAAGATACATTTAAATGGCACTTACATTTTACAAAGCAACAACTCTGAGAAGAATAGTTTATGCCACTCCCCTCTATTTTCATAATTCAATAAATACTTATCCTCTGTCATTTAGTGACCCATTATAGTTGGGACTAAGCTTATTGCTAAAAATGGAAATAAAATCTAATTACTGCTGACTGGAAGAGATCCAAAACATAGCAGTATTTGTCTCTTCCTCATATGCTGTCAATGAAAATGAGAAAAGTTACTTGGTAGCTTGTGTCAGAAAAGAGCACATTTACTAAATCCCTAAGGCATATAAGGAAGCTAATTTCTGTATATCTGAAGAGGAACACAGAATAATGGACAGAGGTCTTGGGGGCAGAAAGACCTGCTTCCAATATGTAATAGTCAGAAACCTTTAAGAGGATTGACTTGTCAGGAAGATCTGAGTTCCAATCCTCACTCGGGTTTTTATTTGCACTGTAATTCTCAGCAAGACACTTACACTATCTTAGACTCAGTTTCCTCATCTTTAAAAGAAGAATTGAACCTGAAAACTTCCCACTCTAAATCTATGATACTGGCAGTACAACCATGAATAAGTCCTTAAGTCTCAGTGCCCCAGGCAATTCTCCAACACCAGTGGTTCAGTCCCCATTGGTAGAGACATTTCTTATTGGAAATCCCCATTAGGAGAAGAATTCCCTACTTTAATGGGGAAAAAAATCACAGGGCTGAATAAACCATACATGCAAACACATACACATGCAAATAGTTATATTTACATTATTTTATACTCTATATACACATCTTGATATTCAGTCATATCAGACTCTTTGTGACCCAGTAGAACCTATAGTCCATGGGGTTTTCTTGACAAAAACATTGCAGTGGCTTGCCATTTCCTTCTCCAGCTGATTAAGGCAAACAGGGGTTAAGTGACTTGCTCAGAGTCACACATCTAGTAAGTGTCTGAAGATACATTTGAAGTCAGGTCTTCTTGACTGTAAGCCCACCATTCTATCCACTGAGTCACCTAGCTGCCTCCTACACATATATTAGTTAGTCCTACACACACTTACATAGGCACGCATATATACATTTGCATATATATTTATATTTGTGTACCACATATCTATATTTGTGTGCATGCTCATATATATTTATATGAACAGTAAAAATTTTAGGAAGCAAAATTAATTTATTTCAATTTTCTCATATTGTGTATAAATGCTAGGTAGGTATACCAAAATACTTCCTGAATTAATTTTTTTATTAATAATTCTACTCACTTGAGACCAATAACTCTAGTGGTGGGAAATTAAAATCATTGAGTTATCCAGGTCTATAATTTAAATGTACAAATAATTATAATCTTTAGATGAGGAATAAGTAGGTTCAAATGCCACATTCTCTAGAACTTGAAGGGATGTTAAATAAGAATTAATCCAATTCCCTTACTTTACCCTTGGAAAAAACAAGGCCCAGAAAGACAAAGTGACCCAAGATCACACAGAGGAGAAAAGCCAAGGCAGGATTTTGTATACATTCTCTCTAGGTCCAATGTCTTTGCTCTTTTCACTTTTCCCTGCTACCATGCAAAAAAAAAAAAAAAAAAAAAAAAAAAAAAAAAACCCAATACTGTTGTCTGATAGGTGAAAGTATGAAAACAAAATTTTAAATATGCTTTTGAAGTCTGTTATCCTATCATTTTTTACTAAATCCCCTGTAAAGTGAACAGGACTTGAATTCCATATTGATCCTTCATAATTAGCTAAGGGTTTACAAGCTGTATGAAAAATGAACATCCAAGCAATAAGAAATTGCATTTCTAAAATTCCTTACCAAAAAGCAGCAGCACAGCAAACAACAATTTTATTAATAAAGTCATGGCTATAGGATAGAAACATTATTTCTGATGTTTTCTATAGATAACAACACAATTACTTTCATAGTAAATGGTCAAATCCTCTTCATTTATTCTCCATCTCAAAGGTGATGAAAATAGCCAGATTTCTCCACCTGTTGGTAGGAGTAGCACAATCTAATGCTGGTGGCATTTGCTATGTCAACAGAAAGTGTCCCTGATGTCTTGGTGCAGCTTTAAGCTATCTGCTCTAAGACTTTGAGGACGTCCTTTATTGAATCTGCAAGGTATCGCAGGATGCTTTAGTTATCCGCCCCGAGAAAGACGAATGGTTCAAAGACCCAAATCCTACATTTTTATAATGATTGCAGTGTCAGGTTTTTTTTTATTCTGACTCAAAGAAACCTTTATATAAAATAGCTATCTTCTCTGAATTTCCTAGCTGAAACAGATAGAAAGGTTGGCAAGGATCATTTAATAAGTCAAATGTTATCTCAGTGCATTGTGACAATATTACATCAGCCATATAGGTGTCAAAAGATTTAAGATCATAAGGTGGAAGGGAAATCAAGTCAAATCCCTCACTTTATAGATGAAGAGTCTGGGGTCTAGAAAAGTTAAGTGAGTTGCCCAAGATTATAAATGTTACCAGGTTTTGACCATATATAATGATTTATCGTTGTTGTTTAGTCATTTCAATCATCCCCATTTGAGGTTTTGTTGGCAGAGGTACTGGCATAATTTTCATTTCCTTTTCCAGTTCATTTTACAGATGAGGAAACTGAGGCAAACAGAGTTAAGTGACTTTCCCAGGGTCACAAAGCTACTGTCTAAGGCCTGGTTTTAACTCAGGAACATGAGTCTTCCTGGCTTCAAACCTGACATTGTGTCACTAAACGCTATATTATATGATATCTATAATATATAGCTGGGGAACTGCTGGAGGGGTTCAGTGGATTGAAAGCCAGGCCTATAGATGGGAGGTCCTGGGTTCAAATCTGTCTCAGACACTTCCTAGCTCTGTCACCCTGAGTAAGTCACTTAACCTCCATGGTCTACTAGCCCTTACTGCTCTTCTGCCTTGGAACCAATACACAGTATTGATTCTAAGATTAAAAAGTAAGATTAAAAAATTATATATATGTATACATGTATATACATATATATGTATCTTGCAATACAGATATATTCTATATTACATAGGGTATTAATATTAAAAAAGGGTTTGTATACATTATCACATTTAAATCCTTATAAAAACCTATTCTTAGGGGGCAGCTGGGTAGCTCAGTGGATAGAGAGCCAGGCCTGGAGACGGGAGGTCCTGGGTTCAAATCTGGCCTCAGACACTTCCCAGCTGTATGACCCTGGGCAAGTCACTTGACCCCCATTGCCTACCCTTACCACTCTTCCACCTATAAGTCAATACACAGAAGTTAAGGGTTTAAAATTAAAAAAAAAACTATTCTTATCCCCAATTTATAGATGAGGACACTGAGGCTGAGAAAAAGTAAGTAACTTATCTAGAAATGAACAGCCAATAAGTATCTAAGAGAGAATGTCACTCAAGGTCACCCTGCACCATGCTGCCCCATACTGATTTTTTTTGTTTATATTCTATATGAAGAATAGTGTTTGGCATATATATTCATTAATTATATTATTATTAATTATATTAATAAATCATAATTCAAATGACGAGAAACTAATTTTATGAAAAATCAGTAAAATATAAAGGATGGGATCAAACAACATTGTGGAAACACCAAAACTTCTGCCTTTTAAACCATAAACCATTAAGCCATCTCTTTCGATTCCACTTTTCCCCAAGGTAAACAAAGGACTTCCTAGCCCTTTCTAGTGAATCGTCACCATTCCCAGGGAGTCGGTGAAGGCATATCTTTAATTTTTCAGCCCATGCGAGCAAGGGTTAAGTCATTAATCCAGAATCATGACCCCAGAGGGAGTTCCATTTGGCCACAACTGAAATGACCAAACAACAGCAACAAATCTATATTTGAGCTATTATTATTTTGTAAAGACATAGCATGGAAAGCCCTCCTCTTAGAGCAAAGAGGGGTCTGGTTTTTAATCCTTCCTATGATATTTCCTGGCTATAAAGTTGGAGCAATTCCATAAAATGAGGATTATAGTGTCTGTCCCATCAGCCTCACAGAGGTAGTGTGAAGAACTAATGATATCATCCATGTGAAGTGCTTTGAAGACTTTTAAACACTACATGAACATCAACTGTTATTGTAAAGACAACATGGCATATTGGATAGAACACTGGATTTAGAGAAAAAGGAAAAAACCTAGATTTAATCTATGCCTGTAACATTTACTAGCAATGCATCTCCAGCCACATCCTATGATGACTAAAACAGGAAAGAGAACACCAGCAACATATACTTCATAGGGTCATTGCAAAGCTTTGGGTGAAAAAAAACCTTTTAAAATTGCAAAGTGCTAGAGAAATGCCAATTATTACCATATATACATACTTATTGGGTATTGGAATGATTAGCTACAATGATATAAAAGGAAGATATTTTGAAGTAAGTAAGCTAAGAGATATTTATGATTCTCTAAAATAGAGAGGCGGTACATTACCTCTATTATGTTTACACATTAGATTTGAATATCAATTCCTAGAAGACAATAGCTATTTTTTCACTTAGTCTTTATACACATAAGGCCCAGTCCAATATCTGATACATAGTAGAAACATAATGAATGCCTGTTGAACTGAATTGAATTAGAAAATAAAACTAATAATGCAAAAAGTTAAAGATGGTACTCTAAATACAAAACAAGTTATAAACCGAAAGGGTTAAGAGACCCAACTCATAGAGGTAAATTTCTCATCTGAACCTCTTCACCAAATCAAAAGAGATATTTGCTAGGAAGATGTTTTAAATAATATATTACATTTACTTATTTTGTTTTTTTAACCTCTATTTTGCCTTGCATCTTCCCAGAGCCATCCTTTATAAGAGATATTTGTAAACGGAAAAGGAGAAAAAAAATTAAGCCAAACATTAGCATATCAAAAAAACCCTGCCATTATATTATCGGCAATGTTTGGCACAAAATAGGCAAAGCCTCCTTTGGAGCCAAACTTGTTCTTCATGCTTCAGCTCTCAATTTTGATTGTCTGAGGATTGTTGTTCTTTCCATTTATATTATTGCAGTCACTTTGTACATCGTTTTTCTGACTCTGCTTACGTTACTTTATGTGAATTCATAGAAGTCCACAAAAGTTTTCCTCTAAACATCATGCACATCATTTCTTATAGTACAATGCTATTCCATCACATACATGTTCCACAATTTCCTTGAGCATTCCACAATTGATGGATATTCGCTTTGCTTCCGAATTTTTATTGACACACATAAAAAATTGCTACTATAAATATTTTGGTTTAGATAAAGCTTTTCTTTTTGTCAATGAAAAAAGGAAAGTTTTGAAGTAGAGAAAAGGCAGAATTTGAACAATGGGGGAAAAGGAAACTGTCTAGAAATGTGGTGGCTGTTCATTCTTCATTTTCAAAGAGGATCAATGACATTGTGGGGTGATATCTTAACTTGTTCGTGAATTGTATTTCAGTGAGGCAGAGTTACACAGGGTTGTCAGCCTCCCTCTCTCTTCCACAGTCATCAAAGCCCAATGGCACCATAGAAACAGAGGCTTGAAATTTTAAAAGAGATGTATAGTTGCCAAGAGGTAGGGATTAGGAGAGGCACATTTGAGAAATCGATTGTAGGGTTAAGAGCACAGGTATGCGTGGAGAAAGAGATTCAGGAGTTACTGAAGGCAAAATAACTCTATGTCATCCTCATCCTCATCATCATAGCTAGCACTCATATAGCACCTAGTCAGAGCCAAGCACTGTGATGCTTTACAAATATCTCACTGGATCCTCACGAGTCTGGAAGGTGGACTCTCTTAAGCCAGATATCTGATTTGAACTCGTATCTTCCAGACTTCAAGCCTTGCACTCTGTTCCTTATGCCTTGTTACAAAGGAATGTAAGAAAATGTGGAAGCATTTGAGCACTGTAACAATATAGTTTTGGAAGATGCTTGTTTTTGGAATCACTGAATTTAAGAAATCAAAGGAAATCGTAGACCTCACTCTACGTACCTCCCTCATTTTCAAGAAGAGAAAACTGAGGCTTTGAAAAGTTGTCACTCAAGCTCATGCAGCTGGTTACTAGCAAAGCCAGAAGCAAACTTCATATCTCCTGACTACTTATATCACATATTGCCTGCCTTAAGCAAGCTTAGGATTAACTTGAAATTCCAAGAATGTATGTGGGGGAGAAATGCTGCATAACTGCAGTTTTAATTCAGAGTTTAAGATTGTGACTGACTGAAAAAAAGGGGGGTGGGAGGAAAGAAATAACGTGGAGGCCTTTGCTGTGATAGATAGACGTAGCAAACAACAATTTAAGCAAGCACTGTGAAAAGCTAACCAGCTACAATGCCTAGATTTGACATGAACAGGAAGGAAAGAATGGTGACTTGCATAATGTACCAAAGAGGCAAGTAAAGTGATGGTGTGATCCATAATAAATGAAGGGGTTAGAGCAATGGTTCCCAAACTTTTTTGGCCTACCGCCCCCTTTCCAAAAAAAATATTACTTATTCCCCTGGAAATTAATTTTTTTTTAATTTTAATAGCAATTAATAGGAAAGATAAATGCACCTGTGGCCATCACCACCGCCGTGGATCATTGCAGCACCCACCAGCGGATGGTGGCACCCACTTTGGGAATCACTGGGTTAGACAGAAGCTTTTTGCAGGAGATAAAAACTTTGCCATCCATTTTTTAGAGTTTCTCCTTCCTAAAGACTAAAGCATCAAGTTAAAGAACACCAATTGGTTCTCCTTCAAGCAGTAATGTCAGAAAAAGTGATTCCATATGACGGTAAAATCCCAAACTTCAAGGGATTACAGATTGCAACTCTCTTTGGCTGCTTTTGCCAAAGTGAAATAAAATGAGCTGAAAAGCTCACTAGATTCTGTCTTATCTTACTATGTGCCATCTAAAACAAGGATGATGGTACTCTACAGATGATATGAGAGCCATAAAGACAATTTACATATTGACCACATAATGTAAAGGAAACACATGTGGAAATACACCAAAGAAATAACATCAACAAAATATTTTAATGTACAGAAGAAAAAAAAGGAATTGTAGAAGAGGCCATTAACAGAGCAACTTAATTATCACCTCATTCAATTTAATATCACATAGCTTTCATTTAAAAATAAACTGTACATAACAGATGCTCACAGTTTCTTATACAGTTATTTCTTATTCTTTGTATGTTAAAATTTTATTTTTTGCTTAACTCCCTTGTTACAAAGAGATGGGAGTTGTTAGGAAAAGACAGCAATGTCTTTAAAAGGCATGAGCAAAACTTATTTTATTTTAAAATAATATAAAATTAGTACTGAGAACAAAAATAAATAAGTAAACTCAGGAAAAAATAAATGATTACAGTATTATGTGCAACTAAGAAACATTGAAAAGGAAGGCACATCCTCTGTGCCCTTTATCTTGAATATAAATGCAATCTCCAAGCAGTTAATCATAGGACAGTATGATGTATATTCTCAAATAGTTTATCATAGCGCAGGTAGGTGGCATGGTGGATAGAGTGCCAGGCCTAGAATCAGAAAGACCTGAGGTCAAAACCAGCCTCCGACGTGTCCTAGCTGTGTGACCCTAATCAAGTCACTTAACCTTGTTTGCCTCAGTTTTCTCATCTGTAAAATGAGCTAGAGAAGGAAATGGAAAACCATTCTCATATCATTGCTAAAAATACCCCAAAAGGGGTTATGAAGAGTTGGTTATGACTCAAAATAATTAAAAAACAAAATAGTTAATCAAAATCTTGAATGAAGCTCTTCTAGATATTTCATTCATTGTTTTGAATTTTTTTCCTTTCAGGAACTAGAAGCTGAAGAGTTATAGAAGTTGAGTTTATATAAGAGAATGTTGAGCAGGCAAGGGAAAAGGTTGCTGGCATTTTCATGCTCTTGAATTAAAATGAGACACTGTCGTAAAGTATTTTTAGAAGATTCCATCCTTGTAACCCATTATCTGAGAAAGGTACTTTTAAGAGATGAGATTCATATGTTCTGAATTTATTTCCCTTCAAACAAAAACTTTTTTTTGAAGTTCACTGACTTGTCCAGACTAGTGATGATGTTTATACATTGATTTAACTGGAAGGAAAAATAAAAACCACTACTAACCTTGTTGACAGCTTTACATGTGTTGAATGCCATTATTCATTTGATTCATTCTATTTCCTGACTTCTGCTTGTGTCTTCAAGAACATGACAGTGTTCGCGATGCCTGAAGTCATAGTCGGGCCAAAAATTCTGGTGAGATCATGAATTAGGAAATTAAAACAAAGTTAGTCAATAAAAAGAACCAACTCTCATGACTAGTGAAATGAGCAGGAAGAGAAGAAATGCAAACAAATTATGGGATCTCAAATGCGCCTTTCCTTTTCCAAGATGGAATCCAAGGATCTATCAAAATGAAAGTTTAAGCAGGACCTCTTCTATTTCTACTTGTCAATATACTAGTGCTTGTGGCTATTTTTCAAATATTGGGCTTTTTAAAAATGAGAGCTTAATTTCAAAAGACAGGATAGTGTAATGAATAAAACAATGGCTTTAGAGTTGGAAAAGTTGAGTTCTAGGCTTAATTTTTGACATACATTCACTGTGTGACCTTGGGCAAGTCAATTAACCTCAACAGGAATCAGCTTCTATAAAATGGGGATATTAGTGTTAATACTTCCTCACTGGATTGTTATGTGGAAAGGGCTTTATAAACTATAAAACGCTTTACAGATATGAGTGATTATTAAGTTGAAGATTATAACTGGTCCAGTGATTTCATTTATACAGAGAACTTCCAGTTGAGGAAATTTCCTCTAACAAAATTAACACCTCTTCTGAAACACAGAGTCTTAGATATTTTTGCTTGGAATAGTAAAAGATTAAGTGACTTGCAGAGACTCACATATTTGTAATGTATCAGAGAAGTGCCTTGAACCCAAGCCCTGCTGACTTTAAGACCAGGTATCTTATTCACAACACTACTCTAGACATCTTTTAAATTATGTGCAATAAGGGAAGCTAGAAATATTACAAATGGTCCATACTATAGAACACAAATTGCTAAAAGGTAAGGCTTATTTTTCATGGTCATTTTCAGACTGGACAGTCTTCTGTACTCATCATAGATAGTAGAAACATCACATGGACACGAAAATTTAATCACTGAATAATTTTATAGAGTATGTACCTCAATTCCCTTATTTTATGGAGGAGAAAGGTAAAGTCCAAAGAGTACTAGTGATGTAACAAAAGTACATACAACCACTAGTTAAAAGTGAGTCCAAAACTAGAAAGCCTTTTAGCTTCTGAATATTCTTCAGAATACCACACTAGTCCTCTTGGAATTTTGCAAATCAGTAAACTTCTTGTTCCTTTCTATAAGAATACTTTTTTTCTTTTTAAAACATTTATCTTTTTGCTGTTTTTTTTGCAAGACAGGTTAACCAGTTGATGTCTTAGATGGCTATTCACACTATGGCACAGGTGATGACAATTCAGCATTATTTCCAAATGGAATTATAGAATTATCCTTATGGAGACTGACATATAAGTGGACTAGCAAGCAAATGACCAAAAATATAGCTTCTCACAGTTATTCTTCAAAACTTTATACTCAGCCACTCTGATAGATTGACAATTTCATCTGTATTTGGAACTCCTATTAACTAACAAGATTTGTTACTCCTCCAAGGGTGGTCCTTTTGGGGAATTCTCATTCTCATCTTTCTTTCAGTCCTATATAGAGAATCAACCTATTCCTAGATTAGTCATCAGGTAATGAATTCCTTGGGCATAAACACTCATGAAATAGACAAAAAAATTAATCTCTATTTTCTACATTTTAAAGAATATTTCAAATGAACAAAGCTACTATATTCGTGATATTGAAAATAAAAATAATTTCTGTACATATATAATTATATTTGGGAACAATATCAAATAGCATCTTGAGGAGAAAACCAGTTGCCAAATTCCAGTAAGGCCGTATGTATATGAATGAAGTGTTTATAGTCCACATGTTGAAAAATCCTTTCAAGTGTGATTATGACTAGAAATTTGACAAAGTAAAAATACCACTTTCTAGGTTCATCTACACTTCCTGTGCTTGCTTTACTGAAAAACAAGTGTTTACTATTGTTAGAGACACAGCCAAGGCTGCCACCGAAGAAGTTAGATCCCCCATTGCCTCAGGCATCGTGAACTAACCTGTCAACTCAGCTCAGTTTGTGATGGAGAGGAAAGGAGAAGGCCCTTAATCAAATTCTTATGTCTAGGGTATTTGGAAAGAGTGGACAAATTGACTTTCAATGCCCCTTCTACATGTAAAATTCTAGGCTGGTGATATTAGAGATTATACTGTTTTACAGCATACTGTGAGGTAGTCAGAAAGCAGAAATTTTAAGGAGATTCTATTTCCCTGACAGAGGGAAGGAATTGAGAGGAAAAGATGTCATGAGGTATGGATGATATTAAAATTAAGTGTTTGTCAAATGAAAGAATGACTGGTTAGCAATAAAAGTGGTGAACAGAAAGATTAAAAAAAGTAAAAGATGAGGCTATGACAAGGTAACACAAAAAGGGAAAAGCATTGACCTTGTGAGTTTAGCCATTGACGAAAAGCAAAAACAAACAAATTACCCTAATCTTTATCCCTACAAATATCTTTACCTATCTTTCCTATACTTATAAGACTAATTTTTAACAATCTCCATGTAGAAGAGATACCCATGGTATAGAGAAGAATAAGAAACAAATCTATAATTTCAATGCACCAGCAAAAATACTTATTATTAAATAAAAATACTTATTATTATTAAACAGTTTATTTAAATTATTAAATAAATGCACAATTTAGTGGAAAGAGAGCTAACTAGAGAGTGGAGAAACTAAGTTTAAGTCTTATTGTTGATATTCACAGTTATGTGATCACATTAAAAGTATCTTAACCTCTCAGTTCCCCAGGCAACTCTTTAAGACTATAAATTTCAGATAAATTGAAATGGTTGAGATATCCATAATGGTAAAAGCACATTCATCTGATAGCAAATTGGGCTGGTTCTGGTTAACAATAAGTTCATGATAAAACTTTCTATTATTTTTAATTCAGAAATAAACTAATCTATAATGTATTGGTAATCATCAGAAGCTTTATAAATCACCAGAACTGTTTTTTTATTGAGCTCAAAACTCATCTTGAAGCTTGTGAAAATTGCTCTTGAGAAGACAGTGATATCCCAAGAGGCAACCTCTAGTACAAATTAATCTAGCACTGTGGTGGTGCTTTACTGTAAGAGAGCAGTGCTGTCTATCAGTATGAGCTCACACCTTTTTAAAGATGCAAACTGACAACCCAAACACTGGAATTTCACTGATTATTTTACCAAGGTGACAATTGACTAATCAAGTCACAGCTATAATGCCAGACTGCCTCTATTTGAAGTTGCTGCCACTACTTTATTGTTACCCAACTTTATTGGATAGAGGGAACATCGGCCTCTGACCACAGACACAGTCAAATCAAATCTTATTATTTTTAAAAATTATATTGTTCAGCTCCCATTTACATAGCGCATTAAATTTTTCAAAGCAATTTATATACAATTATTCCATTTTAGTCTCACAGCCGCACATGAGAGGTACTGAAGGTATTAGGAGCCCTATTAGATGAACAAGAAAGCTAAGGCTGGAAGAGCAAGTAAAGGTCTGAATTGTTATTCAACCTAGGGACTTCTTGGCTACAATTTCCTTCTATCATCCAACTATGCAATTCCAGTCTAAAGCAGTGATGAAGTGATTCATATTTTTGTTGTCTAGTCATTTTTCAGTGGCGTTCAACCCTTTGTGGCCCAATTTTGAATTTTTCTTGGCAGAAATACTGGAATGGTTTGTCATCATATTCTTCTCCAGCTCATTTTACAGATGAGGAAACTGAGGCAAACAGGATCAAGTGACTTGCCTTGAATCATATAGCTAGTAAGTGAATGAAACTGGATTTGAACTCAGGAAGATGAGTCTTCCTAACTTCACATGTGGCACTCTATCCACGGCACCTCCTAATTGCCCAAAATTATGTTACCTTTTTAAAATAAATTCCACAGCAAATTAATTATAATAATAACTTTCAATTTTTCAAAAAAATTTCTCTTAAGGTTTAAATTGTATAAATCAAACTTTTTAGGATTGTCTAAGATGCAGAAATATGTACTCTTTGTATAACTGAATGACAGATATTGTTTGAGGACTCAAGGTGGCACATTGGGTAGAAGACTGAACTTGGATTGATGAAAATGAGGTCCAATCCTCTCTTGCTACTTGTATAACTCTAGATAAGTCACTTTCCCTGTTTTCCTCAATTGATTAATAAATATTTATTAAGTGCCTGCTATGTGCCAACCACCATGCTAAGACCTAGGGGTACAAAAAAGGTATAATATAGTCCCTGCCCTCAAAGAGCTTACACTCTAATGAGGGAAACAATGAGCAAACAAATAAGCTATTTACAGGATAAATAGGAAATAATTAACAAAGAGAAGTCAGTAGAATTAAGAGAGGTTGAGAAAGACTTCCTGTAGAAGATGAGATTTTTTTTAGTAGGAACATAAAGGAAGTTCAGGAAGGCAATAGAGATGAGGAGGAAGAGCATTCCAGGAATGAGGAACAGCCTTGGTTTCCTCATCTGTTAAATGGAGATAATAATAGCAGCTACCTTCCAGAATTGTTCTGAGGATCAAAGGGATATTTGTAAAATGCATTACAAATCTCAAGGTGCCATATAAATGCTAGTTATTAATATTTGATTTCTTTTTTGTGTATTTTATATCAATTGCACTCCAAAAAGAAGAAAAACAATTATGAAGAATTGACTAAAGATATAGTTAACCATTTCCAGTGCGTACTGATCATAGAAAAGTTAACATTTTTTCATGGATGTTTCTATAAAGGTGATTGGACTCTGCTTGCAAAAATAGGGAAAGTTTATGTGAAGAGGGAGAAAATCTCATTTTTCGGTGTTGAAAGTGTTGCCATTTAAGTTCAGCAGTTGAGGGATCTCGGTCAACATTAATGCTAAGTGATGTGAAAGACTATATGTGTTCCTTTTCATCTAAACCAACACATTGTCACTCTGGATGAAAATAAAAGCACACACTGTATCAGGAGATAGTTTCCAAGCAGGATTTTCTGTCAAGCTTACCAGGGCTTCTGCAGATATCCAAGGTTTGCAAAATTCTGTCTTTTCCCTTCCTCCTCTCACAATAAAAAAAAAGGGGAAAAAAATCACAAAGTGGGTAGTGTTATTGTAATTCTTCCCAATATCTTTCTGCAAATGCTTCAATGAAATGTAATGATATTTCAATAGCAGCAGCAGCAACAGTATCTTGTGACAAGGATCTGTGAGGAGAAAAGAAAATCTAATGCCAGAGACCTGGAAAGTATTTTAAAGGAATCCTTTGGCTATTCCAAATTTTTTTTGGCATTTTCTTCTAGAGTTGTATATCCAATCCTACAATATTTATCTCCAAGAATTTTTTCCCTCTTTTGGCAGGGAAGGGGAGAGGATTTTATCTATATTTATTAACAATGTAATTGTATTCTTATGTCTCTCCGAGGACATGAATTTCCTCATTAATAATGAAATCAGCGGTATTATGCCCATATAATTGCGGTGCCCTTGTTGCAATGTTGCTTTGTAGATGTTTTCTTCACTTCTTTCATATGCATGCTTTCCTGTTCAGCACTATGTTTCAAATATATCAAGAGTAGATTACCAATCATGGATTTGGTATAAAGTGGACTTTTTGAAATAAAATTCTTTCCATCTGTCTTAGAATTGACACCAAATATCAATTCTAAGGCATAAGAATGGTAAAGGATAGATAATGGGAGTTAAGTGACTTGCCCAGGGTGACACAGCTAGGAAGTATCTGAGTTCAGATTTAAACACAGGATCCCCTCATCTCTAGATCTGGCCCTCGATTCAATGAGCCACCTAGCTGCCCCATAAAATAGTCTCTTAAGAAAAAGGAATGAAATAACAATAGAACCTCCTTGGATGTTTGTTATTTCCCACAATACCAAACCCAAAGTTTCTCACACAATAAGAAATAAAAGTACTGATGGACTCATAATAACCTATAGGATCTTTTTTCAAAGGAACTAAAATTCATATTTCATAGTTACCTCAAAATTATAAACTCCTTATAAGAGTATATACTAATACACTTGGACCCATTGGGGCAGGATGACTTGTTTAATAAAATACTGGACCTAGATGCATACATACAAATTTGGATTCAAATTTGGATTCTCATATTTTCTGGCAAATATAATCAATCATTGGCAAATCCCTAAAAGTCTCTGAATCTCTGCTTTCTTTGTTGTAAAATGAAGCTAATAATGTGTGTATTTTCTTCCTCCCAGTGGTAGCATCTCTAATAGAAGACTATTAGGCTTAGAGTCAAGAAGACTTGGATTCAAATCCTACCTCTCATATTTACTAATTTATGATGTTGTATATATCATTTACTGTCTATGTGCCTCATTCAGGTAACCCCATAGAACTAAGCTAACAAATTATATAAAAGCTATATTTTTAAATTCACTATAAGTTGTTTTTTGAGTGAGAAGATAATTTTTCCTATTGTTTCCCTAATCACCTAATGAAGACTACTTGCTAAGGCACAGCAGCAGTACGATTTGAGTCAGTAAAGGAGTTGCCACACTTTTAAAATAAAAAAAAATCACTGAAGTAGTGAAGGAATTCCCTTATTTCAATTAGAAACCTTACAGAACATTTCTATTTTGTATTATCTGGGTTCTCATTCAGCTCTTACAAATCCAGAATCAAAAAGGAAAATGTGCTTTTCCCAGAAGATTTATGTAATTTCATAAAAAAGTGTCATTAGTAATAATGATGGTAATATCGGTGGTTTGAATAGTAATCGTGGTGATAACTCCAACAAGTATTAAAACTTTAGCATCTGTACTTTTCAACACATAGAGGATTCCAAGAATTAACGACTTGCTTGCTGGGTTTTCTAGAATGAAAGTGATTGTTTAAACTTTGTACAAGAATGATTAGGGCAACTAGATTGCACAGTAGATAGAGTACTGAGCTTAGAACCAACAAGATTCATCTTCCTGAGTTCAAATCAGGCCTCAGACACTTACTAGCTGTGGTACCCTGGGCAAGTCATTTAACTCTGTTCGCCTCAGTTTCTTCATTTGTAAAATAAGTTGGAGAGGAAATGGCAAACCACTCCAGTATCTTTGCCACAAAAATCCCAAATGGGGTCAAGGAGAGTCAGACACAACTGGAAATGACTGAAAAACAGCATAATAATAATCATTATAGTTAAGGGTGGAGGGGAGTCAGGGAATTTTGTGTGATCCTTCCTCGTCCACTCCTGACCCTGATTCTTAAACTCTCCCCAGTTCTATTTTCTTAAGTAAGCTCAAGCATTTGCCTTTGATACCTCATGGATGGTTGTGTTTACTTTGGAGTTTAACATCAACAATAAAAACAAACAAACATTGTGTGTGTGTGTGTGTATATGTGTGTGTGTGTGTGTGTGTGTAATGGCACTAGTGTAGATGAGTTTATCAAAAATATTTAAATTTTTTGCATAGATGGCTATGTCCAAAGCTGAGTTATAATACTATTTTCATGGGTTGCTTTCATTTCTGAGTAAATAACCTACATTTGCAATTCCTCTATTAAGAAACACATTTTGAGATTTTTTTGTTTCTTTTTTCCTAAATATCAGCATTATGTACAAAAATTTCAGGGTTTTAAATATCTGATTTTGTTCCTTAGACTGAAAAAATAAAATTTGCTGAAGTACTTGAAGACATAATTTATTAGCTGGCTTTCTTAGTGGGTGGAGAAGGTCTTATCTAGAGATAGAAAGCTTCCTGCTTGACTCAGTGTCAGGGGTGTGAGGGGGCGAATAATAACACCAAAAATATGTGTATAAATATTAAAATAATCCATCAATTGTGTTGGTGCAAGATAGATAGATAGATAGATAGATAATGTATATATATATATATATGAACATACACACTACCTCTATGTATATCAAAATACACATACCTGTGTCTGTTCATGTATGTGTTATATATGTGTGTGTGTGTACAAGGAGTTGGATGGTCTATTGGATAGAGTACCACAAAGTTAGTTAACAGTATGGCTCCCAAATACCTGACTGACCAATTAAATTATTCCCTTATTAATTGAGTGTGCTATGTTTGTATGAGACATGGTCTGAATTTGATTTTCTACTATGGTTTTATTTTTCCTTCTAGCTCACAATTATGGATGACAGCATAGTGTTGTAGTATATTTGCCACAGCAAAATCAAGTTTACTGCATGCATCATGATCTTCAAAAGTGGATAGAATACTGGATTTTGAGTCAAAAAAAAAAAACAACCTAGGTTCAAATCCCCCCCCCGTTCCATTTCCTACCTGTGTGAACTTGACAGATCACTTAACCTCTCTTTTTTTTTCTCATCAGTCAAAGGAGAGTGTTGGACTCAGGGACCTCTCAGGTCCCTTCCAACTCTGACTGTATGACTGTATGATATGTCTGATAATTCTGCCTATCCCAGAGATGAACATACTGGACCAGATATATAGAAAGGGAAATTTTAAAATGCCTTTTAGGACTTATTATCCCAAAGAAAGAAGGAGCCTCCCTCAGATAGGGAATCTGTCCATAAGAACCAAGGTATATCTTCCACAGAACAGAATCAGTTAAATATGATTGATCATGGCTTTTTATAATTTCTTTGATCTTATTTCATTGCAGACTTTTTTTCTCTTTAATCCACATGAATAGTAATGAATACAGCTTAGTGAAGCTGCGCAGAAGCAGATAAGCCATTGTGCATATTTTCCTCTCTCTCAAGTTTAACAAGAGCACATGGGCTCTCACATCTTTAATGAGGCTGGGAGACCTCCGTATTGCCAAAGAACAGTATTTTGGTCTGGGTTCATTTGACCCCATCCTTGTTGTTGTTGCCGTTTGTCTTTTTTTTTAATGAGGTTACTATTTAAATTTTATATAATAATGATCATTATAATTTTTAATTGGGTAGGAGTAGGAAGGGTCAGGGAGTTTTATGTGACCCTCCCCATTCCCTCCCAACCCTGAATTCCAACCCCTACCTCCAGTGCCATAATATAAATAGGCTCATCAATGCCTGGAAAAGATGCTGAGGTAGCAGTTGAGGCCCTAGAGTAGAGACAGAAGATAGAGAATGCTCAGAATATTTTGACATAATGATTATAATAATATTTTCTCTCTGCAGTTACTGTACCCCAAAGTGGGGATGTCAGGACATTACTACTTCTTTTTCTGTTTTCTCAACCACAAAACTAGGCTTAGAATTGGATTTGGCAGCTGCTGAGCTGCCCTAATATAGCAGCAGACGAATCCAGGCAAAGAACAGATCTATCACTGTATCTGACTGATCTTTCTGCTTATGCACAGTGACAAATTCTCACCTCTCCATATAGATCAGCAGGCTCTGTAACCAGTCAGTCACGCAGAAGTTGTGACAGCACATCACAAGATTGGCAATTTGGAGCCCTAGAGAACAAGGTGAAACATGCAGTTATTTTACATGAAAACTGCCATCTTTCCCATAGCACTATGGGGGTTTGTGTGTGTGTGTGTATCATCCTTCCCCAAAAGGGCATGTTCCCCCTTCATTTTATTAAAATAGGGAGAGAAATCGAAAGAAAATGGAGACCAAAAATATCTCCAAATCTTTGCTATACAAATGAGCGATATACATTGCCACTGAATGAAACCTGCCCTTCCCTTTTTCCCAAGTCGAAATCTAGGATGACTTAATCAAGGAAGCATCTGCTTAATAAAAGTGTGCCTACTTGTCTCAAGAATGCCAATGCAACACCCAGTATGACAGTATGAGAAAATCTCAAATTGAATTTTTAACTTCTTCCCTTCCTACTTCCAATAAAAGTCATGTACCCAAGGGACTTCTCTTTTCTACCTAGCATAGGAATCACCTTATTTCATCCTTCAAATCTCAAGTAATACAGACATTTCAATTAATTTATAAAAGTTTTTTTGCTACTGCATTTTTACAAAAAATTATAAAAGCTTACAAATATGATTACAAAATTTTTTCTCCTATATTCAACAGAACTGAGTAGAGTCAGAGGCCTTTTACAGCAAGAAAGTAAATCTGGAAGGAGGCAATGGTTTGCTAATGAAAAGTGTTTCTTGAAAAGAGCATCAATGAAACATTTTTTAAACACTCAGAACAGAAGGAAATTCATAAGAGAGCACAGACAAACAGGGATAATTTGTTACTACTGTCACCAATTTAATATACTAGATATCCCAAAAGTCTGAATGCAGTTTTAAGCTATTATTTTAGTGCAGTTTTAAGCTACTAGTGCTTCTAAAATTGTACTAAGGGATAATACATGTATAACCCAGATTGAATTGCTTGTCAACTCAGGGTGGGGGTAGAAATTTGTTATTAAAATAAAATAAAGATAAAACAAAAAATTGCATTAAGACTTTTGGGACATACTGTGTACTTTAAAAAATGAACAGTAAGAAATAGTGTATAAGCTTCATATATAAACATTGTATTGAAATGTTTAAGTTCATAATAAAAATTAAAGAAATTTAATATATTTGTCATTTGAGAATTACCATAATATAACAGATATCCTTGAAGTCATGAAGACCTAGGTCCAAGTCCTGCCTCTAACATGCTAGCTGTTATCACTACTATCCAATCACTTAACCTCTTAGTGCCTTCAGGGTAACTCTCTGGGAATAAAACTTGCATGTGAGTTGCTTATTTGCACTGATGAAAGCAGTTTCTTTTTAAAATGTATTCATTTAGAAGGCCAGGAGAGGAAAATGAGAGGAGGACTGAAGAAGGGGCAAGGATTGGGGTGGTAGCAGTTAAGGGAAACTTAGATTTCTGAAGAGAAACAAGTCAAAAGAGAGGCAAAAAGGAAACACCATAAGGAAAATTATAAGGGAGAGAAATATATAACTAATAATGATAACTTTGAATGTGAATGGGATGAATTCACCCATAAAACAGAAATACATAGCAGAATGAATCAAAAATCAAAACCTAACAATAAGTTGCTTACAAAAAAACATATTTAAAAATGAGAGACACACATAGAGTAAAAACTGAAGGATGGAGTAAAATATATTATGCTTCAACTGACAAAAAAAGGGGGAGTATCGATTAGGACCTCAGACAAAGTGAAAGAAGTTTCTAGGGAGATCTTTATATCAATGAAATCAGAGGTCAACCACTAGTATCATATACAGTGACCCAATGGCTTAACAAATGCATGTTGATTGATTGGTTTAGAGAGTAAGGAGAAATGTTAATTCAATAGATATTCCTACAATAGAAGTAGCAAAGTCATCTCAAAGAAAGAAAAGTTCATGCCAAAATTCATAGGACATAACAGTTCCCCAGTTTATATAAGCTACTGAATTTTACCACTAAGCTAGCCAACAATAAACTGCCCCTATTCAGTTTATCTTTTCTTATTCTTTTGATAGATAAAGTGATTCCTTATTCTAGACAATGCAATTGACTATGGTGCTTAGCACCTAGGACAGCACCAACAAATCTATAGGTATACAGTACATGTCAGTTGATGGTGACAATTCCAGAGAATATAGTAACTCTGTCAGGTAAGGAAGTATGTTCTGTTTCAGACTACAAGTATGCTAGTAAGTTAGCACCAAAGTTGATTTGAGTCATTTAGAAATTATTTTAACTTAAACTTCTTGTTCCATTGAGATTTCAGTCTGATATTCAAAAAAATTATGAAGAAAATAACTGTAAAAATTTGGCCTCCCCAGTTTCTTGTCATCAACTAAGATTTTTGCTTTATTGCACATTGTTCTCTTTTATATATATTAAAATTAATCTAAACTGGCTTTCTTAGTACTATTCACATGCATCACTCAATTTAGTGTTCATTACCTTTCCATTGGCTGTTCCTTGTGCCTGGAAATCTCTTCTCAGCTTGCTCTTAGAATTCCTAGTTTACTTCAGGGTACATCTACATAAAGATTCTTATGTTCTCTCCCCAATAGTCAGTGAATCATTCCATGCCCCATGCATGTATCCATTTTGTTTTTACAGGGTGTCCCAAAAGGCTTAGTGTTGTTTTAAGTGTTGAATAAAATTAAATTGTAAATTCATGAGGATGGGGTTTTTTCACTATTATCATATTTCCAACATATAGCTTGCTGATAGATTGATCAATTGACTGATGAATAAATTTCCTACCTCTCCCACTTTGAGTATCAATTTACCTAACAAATGTGATCACATATCACCAATTTGATGTCTTAATAAAATTGTTTATACTATTTTCAGTAAGTAAACAGATTGAAGAAAAAAGTTATTTAGCCATACATTTAGGTCTTTAATAAATTACTCTAATGACATAAAGGAGTTAGAAGGAACCTAAACCTCTGAGAAGTGGACAGCAAAAATGAGAGAACTGAACTGGCTTTCCCAGGGTTGTTTAATAAAGCCTAAGTCAGCAGTCAAGCATTCTGCCCTTAAAAAGCTCTTAATTAAATGGAAAAGTTAGCATTTCCAAACAATCCTAGAATGTCAATCCTCTTTGTCCAACACAATATTTCAGTATTTCAGAAATCTAGTTTTTTTGTTCATAAATCTAGAGCTATAATGGACCACAGCGGTCATCTAGTCTGACTCATTCATTTTATAGATGACAGAACCAAACCCAGAGAGGGTCAGTAACTTTTCCACAATCACACAGCCAGTGGTAAGTAGCAGCACTAGCATTTGGACCTGGGTTCTCTGATGCCAAACCCCGAAATCTTTCCACTTCATCATGTAGCCTCTTTCATTAGTGTGAGACTTCATTTCAGACTGCAATCCCTCTTCACAAGAAAGGAGGTATTGATAAATTGGCTGTCCAGAAAGGGCAGACCTTTGTGATTGGCCCACTAATGATAAGCATCTCTGCATGAACTAGGTTGGTCTTCAAATGATACAGGTTATGGGTCTGTATGCTCCACATAATTAGGGAAAATCATCTTATACAGATGTAGAACTCTATCCTTTTCAAAATGACTTCACAAATCTTCCTATATAAACATCTTCCCCTGATGCTTCATCATGTTATGGAAATAACATTTTCTGAAAATCTATGCTAGAGAAGGCCTTAGGAAGATGGGGGAAAGTTCAAATATGGAACCTGGCGAATGCCTGAAAATTTCCTATTTGAGGTCCAGTCTACCTAAATCTATCATGATTCATCATCAAATAGATAACAGAATGATAAATTTTTCATCGCAACTCTCAAATCCCAACTAAGAATTCACAGATGAATTCCAATTCATTAGTGGAGGGAAAACCCACACTGGCAAAAGCACAGCTCCCTAAAGATCAAATTAATTAATTTTAAACATTTTATTAATTCCCTACTGTAGCCCAAACACTGTGTTAACTGCTAAAGATAGACATGCAAAACAATCTCCAAACACATACAAAGGAGAATGGTGACCAGGGAAGGGTATTTTATGCTGGAAGTTATAGAGATGGTGAATGGGGTTATTGGGGAATATTCTGGCATACTCCATCCAGGTATGATAACAGAGAACATTTGATTATCGTTCCAGATTGCTTTGAAAGTCAGAGAAATGTGCAGGAGGGTAGCAAAAAGGTTGGCATTGGTAAGGAATATAACAAAGGTATAAAATGAAAAGTGACCAGGATTTCCTTGAAGTAGTAATCTGGAATATATAATCACCTATAAAGATGGCAGGGTACCAAGGCAAAAATTTTTCCATGGAGACATGGAACTTGACAAAAAGGAAATGTCAGAAAAATTGAAGGGTCAAGATTCTTGTTTTTTCTATGTGAAATCTCCAACTCTTTTTAGGAAATCTTTTTTGCAGTTTTAAGATATATTCAAAAATGTTTCTTTTCCATTTTTAATAATATTATAAGGTAGGAGTACTGGAATGTTTATATATATATATATATATGTTTACATTTTTATGTATTTTACCATTTGATTCTAATAACAACTTGGTGAGGTAGACAGGACAATTATTATTCTTATAGCATAAAGGAAAAAAACTGAGACAGACTCTCCTACCATCAAAAAATGTTTTAAGCTTGCTTATTTAAATAATGGATTATTTATTCAATAAAATAAGTCATATCAGGTGAGGTATGTTAAACAAAAGGTCATTCTGTAAGAGGAAAAAAAGGGGAAAATCTTCTATAGTTGGTCCTTTGATGCTTGAGGATTTTTCTAGCATGCATCCTTATCCTCTCTGCTCTTAGTTCATTAAGAAGAATGCCTTAGATGCTTCTGAAATTTAAGAACATTTATTTTAGTCACACATTCATAAGGGAAATTTGTTCGGGAAGATGAAAACACGAGTTTATTATGAAAGAGATACCTCAGCCATTTGTGTTACTTTAACTTACCTTAAAATATACTATTTCATATACACTTGAAAAACGGCAAGTAATTCGACTGGGTTTTATATATGGCTTGGGGATTCAAGAGAATTCCTCACGTGGAAACTCCCTTCAGTCAATTCCTCTATAAGTTAGTGTTTTAGCACACTTCTTGAGAAACAGAGAGGTTAGGTGATTTGTTCACAGTCACACTGCTAATACATGTCAGAGGTAGCATTTGGACCCAGGTCTGCCTGACTCCAAAGCTGATGCCCTCTCTACTAGACCACATTGCAGTTCCATGTTTATCAAACTGAAATGAAGGCACATACAATTAAAGTCCATCTGCAATGAATTTGCAAAACCTAACTTGAGAATAAAGTTTCAGTGAGAGTTTTTAGAGTTTTTAGAGTAGTATGTCTTTTCAATGCTAACCTCCTTGCTACCCTCGTAGACATTTTCTTTCCTAACCTTCTCACCAAGTAGTAAGAGCTAGTGTTGAATGAAATTAAAAAAAAAAAAAAAACAATGTTACTATTGATCAATGAGGAATTATTTGTAGTGATGGCTGAACTTCCTCCCAGTATTTGGAAGTCTGTTTGCTTTATATTTTGTTTGTTTTTAAAATGCACCTCTAGGTAATTAGTAGTGGTTCTGTAATACTTTAAAATATAATTTGCTTTGGATATGGCAGCATGGTGTAGAAAATAGAGAGGTGACCCCAGAATCAAGATGAACTGTGTCCAATTCCCACCTCTCACTATTTGGCCTTAGCCAACTCATTTAACTTCTATGGCTATAGGCAATTCTCTAAAACTATTAATTGCCAAGATGATACAGACTTGCACTGGTGAGAAAATTTCATCCTGTAAAAGTTTCCTAAACCAACATCCTATCCCTAACCTTCCTTTGAAAATGAGCTCATAATATTTCTAATATGGTTTCTTTTTTAAGGTTATCTTGGCAGAAGGGAAAAGGAAATGTATCTTATGAGAATCAAATTAGATGGAAGAAGTAAAAGACTTTGCAAATCTTAAACTGCTATTTAAATGGTAGCTATTATTGGTATTCCTTGTTATTTCCAGAGTGGAAGTTCTTTTAGGAATAATTTCAGAAATGCCTTCTGATTAATGTTGCAATTCCATACCCCATTTAAAACATTAAAGGAAAAATTAGTCTTTCCTTCAAATAATCAAATTATTCCTACTTACAATGGCAGCGATCCTTTCTGGACTTGGAAAGGGAAGGGAAATTCCGTTTTGTTGGAGGGGAAAGTTTGTTCCCCTATATATTAGAGATGTGAATCTAGAATGAATAGAAATAAAAACCATCCCTTTCCTAGTTCTTTTTCTTTTCTTTCTAGAAAGATGTCTTTATTCTTGGATATTCCCCAGAGTAAACAGACTATATATGTTTCTTAAGTGCTACTTTAGCATTAGTCATCTAAAGATGGGGCATGGGGAGGGATCTCCCATTTTGATCAACAAAAGCTGAATTCCCCATTCCTGTATTTAAGCACCCCCAAGAAATATAAATTAGTCTTCTCTCAGTCTTGAAAACCCTGCCTGATTCATTTTGGCACTATCTACCATCCATTGTTTTGCTATTATCATGTCAACCTTTTCACCAGTAATGGATTTCCATATTTCCAGAAGGAGAGCAATTCTACTCCACTTCATGGGGCAGAGATCCTTTACTCTCTTCCTTTTGCTAGCATTACCTGCCCACTGGATCTCATCTTTGGTGGTGGCTCTAGGGGGCAGGCAGCAGCAGCTATGAGGCTTGAGGAATGTGACTGTGACCTCAGAGGAGTTCAGACAGAGCCATCATCCCTGGCCCAGCTTAGTCTTTCAGTTTGTCTTTTCAAGGTTTCTGGAGAATCATCAAATACCCACTTGCTCTTCTAATTTCAAAGAATATTTTTCAAAAGATCATTGTAAGCTCTCCTCTGGGGAGACTCAGATAGTTATAAAGAAAGATGTGAAGTTAGACATGAGGAGAAGAAAAAAGAAAAAAGCTAGACATGAAGTGGTACACATGTGCACTAATGAAAGCAAATAGAGTCAGTAAATAATATCTCCCTAATCACTTCTATCAAAAGCTAATAAAATACTATTCCGATGATCTTTAAAAGAGAATTGGGAGATGTTTTCCTTTGTAGTAATGCAAAGGAAATTAATATCATTCCATCAAAGCAAGATAGGAAATTACCAGGAAACACAATCTCAGCTAAATGAATATTATATGAAACCTAGTTTCAAATATACATATAGAATAAGGTATGATGTGGGTTTGCAATTAAATAGAACACCTTGAAGCAAGAGGGATCTTGTTTCCAATCCCCTGAACCAGGGTTTAAATTGGATAGAATCTCACAGGATATAGCACGAGTGACTCTTTGTGGTGGTGTGGGGGCTGTGAAATGTGCTGTCAGCTGGCACGATGCCTTTTCAGTTTCTTATTTTGACTTCATTACTGTACCTGAAAAACCCACCCCACACACACACTCCAACCCCCCACTTACCCATAAAACCTTGAGCATGTCTTTTGGCTCCATGCCTCTGTCTCTTCAGGTGTATGTCATTCTTCTCATTTAAGGACAAGGCTATTGATGTTGATTGCCATCTGTGAGTGTGTGAATGTGGCAGAAAAGACTGATACATGCCCAGTGCACTTTCTATACTTCAGTCATGTAATGACTGTTCTTTGGTTTCCATCTACTAAAGGACAGCTATATTCACCTCAGTACTGTAAATCACTTTTTAAAAAAAGGAAGCATCCAGGTTTATCTTTTCTCTTACTCATATCATTATAGAAGCAAGGAAAATATGTTAATAATTTGTGGGAAAAACTGAGAAAAGTCGATCACACTGACTTCAGGAAATGTTTTGCTTCTTCATAATGCCCTACCTTCCTTTCTGCTGTGCTTTCCTAGTTTTAGTGACCCTGGTTGCTCTGTGAATTAATTAATTCATCAATCTGAAAATTAATCAAAGAACATCTTTTATTAAGTGCTCATTATGTGCCTAGCACTGTGCTAAGTGCTAGAATACTATGGCCTCATGCTGTCCTACACACACACACACACACACACACACACACACACACACACACACACATACACACACACAAATCCTTCCACTCAGTCTATCATGATGCTCAAATATGACTTCTCTCCATACTTTTTCCTTAAGTAACTTTTTCTCATATTAAACTTGACCTTTTTAATGTCTTTGATCTGTAAAAACTAGTTATTCTGATGATCTTTAATCCAAAATACTGTAAGAGTTGGTGATAACGGCTGACTGTGGTACCCTTCCTAGAGGGCATATTTTCCTTGAAACAGAACAATCATACAGCAGAACTACATGTTCTAGATACCCAATTGCTTAAGATGAAAAGGAATGACTTTAATAATCAAAATTTTAGCTACTAAACTTTTCCATCCATTAATAAAAAGTTCTTAGGGAAACATATGCCTTTCTGCCTCTCTCAAAACACTCCTTCTACTTAGCTACCTAAAGGGTTAGCTCTGAGGACAGTTGAACTCAATCCAACAAGTGTTTGTTAAACTAATACTCCAGATACAAAAACAGGGAAAAAACAGTTCCTGCCTTTAAAGAGCTTATATTCTACTGGAGAGCTACACCATTGTATGAATGAATGAATGAATGCACATTTATTAAATGTCAAGCATTGTGTTAAGCTTGAAGTAGAGACAGAAAAGTAAGATAAAGTCCGTGAAAAAATCAATATCTACCAAAGGCACTCTGCTGGGACTTGAACGTCCTGGGAGTGGGGCAAAGTTCAAACTCTGCCTCCCAGGACTCAACTTCCTTATGGTCAGTCTCTGGTTGTCTTAATGTAGCTTTGAAGTTACCTAATTACATAAAAAGTCTACTGCTGGGGTCAAGGTCCTTCCAACAAGGCGGATATCCCAAGCACGTTGCCACACTCTTCTTTACAAACCAGATAATATTTCCATAAGAATATGAGAGTAAAAAGAATCTCATCTACTGGAGTTCACTACTATTGCATCTTTATTGATCATCCTTTCTATTTTGTGGCTAAGTAAGCCTCCTTTTTTACCTGTTCAGTAACCTACAAGTGCTTCACTTCCTCCCAGTACACAGGCTGATGTAATAGCCCTGCCTCAAGGTATTCTGCTCTTAAGGAGCTTACATTCTAAGTGGGAGAGTTCTAGGAAGGCCAGTTCTAGGGCCATTTGAAAGTCTCTATAGTCCTTCCAGAACAGATCGTTAGGCATCATTTTTTTTCAGTCCCATTAATAAACCATATCCATTTTTATATTGAACCAAATGACTATACAAGGATTACAGTGAGAATTTTTTAGTCTTTAGTTGCTAAGGCTTCTAAAGAAATAGGGGTAACACCTGCAGAGGTAGCTGCCTCATTGGATGGCTGACTTCCTAAGACAATGGCCTCAGGTGGGCATTTTGGAGGTTTATTCCCAGGGTACTTGACTGGGTTTTGAACTACTTATTGCTGACATCAAGGCTAGAGAGAAGGTTAGAGAGAATTTAATTGGTCAGAGTGGTTTGAGGCCCACTCCCCCCCCCCCATTAAATGAATCTTGTGGCTATCAGAATTTAAATACTTATAATTATATAAATGACAATTTGAGTTAGGAGACAGAGCTAACAACTAAAGGGGTTGTGGGCTTTAAAAATATTGTGGTCAGGGGACTACATTCCCCAGCATGCCCCAGGGGGTCCCACCCCCTTCTACTTCCTGGTGTGGGATTGGTCTTGAATGGACCAATCCATGCTAGGGAGGGACCACGCCCCCCCATTTGCGGCTGCGGGATTGGTCTACACAAGGACCAATCCTGTGCCAAGGAGAGACCTTTGGATCGGACAAGATTCAGGGTTTTAGCTAGGAATAGTCAATTTCAGGCTAGGGAAACTCTGAGGTTTTGTTTTGTTTTTTTCTTTAAAATAAAGTTTTTAAAAGATCAAAGTCAGAGAGTTTTCTTTAGCTTTTCAGGTCAAAAAATTGTTTTCCTTTAAGTTTTTCCTGATCTCCCCAGCTGATATTGACCTTGTATGCTCTCAGATACTACATAACACCTTGTTTGCATGTATATGCTGTTATAACTATCTATGTTCATGTCATATTCATCTGATAAGCTCAGTTCCACAAGGAAATGAGTCCCCTGATACTTACTGCCTGGGGACCTCCCTTCTGGAATATATACCATAAGTATCTCAAATGCAATATATTCAAAAAAGTACTCAATTTATCCTCTTCTCCCTCAAACTCACTGATCTTCTAACTTGCCTATTTCTACAAAAGTACAACTTTTAAAAAACCTTATATTTTGATTTATTAGCTTTATCAATTCCCAGATAAAATTTATTTATAATAAAGTGAATATTATTTTATTTAGGATAAATTATTTTTGAATTATTGGGGGTAAAAGGTTGATTCATATCTTCAACTCCACTTTAATAACAGTTTCTGTCAGGTAGCTTCATGTCCAAGGAACTTAGTGCATAAATGCTATGCTAAACATGAGCTTTCTACTTTGTAAAAAATGTCTTTTTATCTTTCAGGACTCATTGTATTGCTTTCAGTTTAATTTTCATTAATGTTGCCATGTCACAATTTGATTTTCTAGAATAAGGAAAACTGTTAGATGATCATTGCACCAAAAGATTTTATTTCTCACTCTTTGAGGTTAAGTAATTTTAGCAAGTGGTAATGTAAACACCAATTATTTAAAACAACAATATTACTATGCAAGCATTTTTGTGTATTTCATGGTTACTTCACTTAACTGTTGTTTATTATTTTTAAAGTAAAATCTATTTTAATGTTTGTAAGCAAATAATAAAATTATTAAGCATTAAAAAATAATTAAAGGTAATACACTTGCAAATGACTGCTTGTTACTCAGAAAGAAACATCACCCTATTTTCAAAAATGAAATGTAGAGTTTTCCATAGCCAATCCATTATTGGATACCAGTGAAAAAGAACCTATTTTTCTGTTCTAGTCAGTGAGTATCTGCTCTATAGGATGCCAAACAACTTCCTCTTAATTAGGCAACACCAGTCTTCAATCTTTCAGGTTAGGCAGCTGCAGCCCTTATAAGCCAAGTGACAGTACAGTTGTAAACCTAGGAATATCACCTCAAATTATTTTACCTTTCTTCAGAAGTGAGGTAAATCTTGCATTCTTAATGGCAGTAAACAGCAAAATCCAACTAGTGGCCCAAAGAGAACAATGAACATCAAATGTCTGTCATATGCTATATATTGTGTAGCAGCTAGAGATGAAATATGCCTGCTGAAGTCAATTAAAGTCCATCAGGGCCATTGATTAAAGAACTGGTGATATGAAATGGTAAGTTTTCATCAGTGACCCAAACTAAATCTAATCCTGATTCATTTCAGCTTTGATTTAGAATGTATATGAAAACCTTAAAATTTATTAGAAATTGAGAGAAAAATTTTATCATAGATTATGCCTGGACTGAATCAGCTCCTTCATAGAAATAAGTTATTGGATGAATGTTCATTCAGTGTTAAAAAGGAAATGAATTTTAATATTAATATATGAGAGAGTGTGACCCTGGGCAAATCACTTAATCTCTCTGAGCCCCAACTACCTCTCTATTAAATATAGAGTAAGTGACAATTTGAATGAGTCAAGAAAGTTTCCTAAATGGAGTTGCCTATACCAATGAAATCACAGGTCTACTCCTTAATGGAATATAAATATAATATTATTATATAAAATATCTGACACTAATTATTATGATTGTGTTTTATTGACTATTTTATTAATTCATGACAGAGAGAGAGAAGAGACAGAGACAGAGAGACAGAGAGACAGAGAAACACTTGGTGGCACAGCACTAGATTTGGAAGCCAAAAGATACAACTTTGAATTCTTACTACCTTTATGACCCTTTGAGAGGTCACTTAACTTCTGTCTTTTTCAGTTTCCTCATCTGTAAAATGTGAATGAAAATACTTATCTCTTAGGTTTGTTGTGAGGCTCAGATGTGATACAGATATAGGAAGAAAGAAAGGAAGGAAGGAAGGAAGGAAGGAAGGAAGGAAGGAAGGAAGGAAGGAAGGAAGGAAGGAAGGAAGGAAGGAAGGAAGGAAGGAAGAAGATAGATAGAGATATCTTTGCAAAATTTAAAGTACTATATAAGTGTTAACTCATTATTATCTATTTACGGCAGTATAGTAAAAAAAGATCAAGTTCCAGACTTGTAGGTAGAAAAACTTTTGTTCAGATCTCACCTGTCACTTGCTAGCTGCCTGAATTAATGGCAAGTCACTTGTTTGTTTTGAGATTCAGCTTTCCAAAACTGAAAGGTTATAGGTAGGTTGTAATTTTCTTTCATAGGGGAGGCTCCAACATTGTTAAAATCATAGTTTGTTGACATATAGAAATTGAAGATGTTGCCAAAAAAATATATACACTGAATCAGTTCAATAGTTCTATGTTGTATTTTTTAATGGTACATTAAATAGAAATGTCTTTACACACTAATAATACAGCTGGTTTGCCTAGTTCCAATCCAAAGGGCTTTTTCAATATATAGGATAGTCTCAAGATGAATATTTAGGATAGCAATCAGGATGAAGAGCAGAAATATTTTAGGGACATACTAAGCCACGGTTGTTTTTATTTTTGTTTTAAAGTAAGCTAGCTGAGAAACTCCAGCAGCAGACAGACCAGACTGCCACGTAACAAAAAGGAATGGGGTAATTTTTGTGGGTTAAGACCTTAGACTGACCATGAGTCTGAGAAGCATAGTCACAAAGCTTGACAAGCTCTGAAAAAGAGCAGCTACTTCCTCCAAATCACACATGTATATTATGCACAGGACAACTAAGCACCTATCACTTTCTCAGCTTCAGAGGGGCCTTCCTGATCCCCAAGAAACAAATTTCTACCTAGGAGAATCTAGACCAACAAGGATGACTAAAGCCTATAGAGTTACAAAGAACACAACTCTGAAAGAAAATCTTTGTTTCTTCAGAGCACACATCTCCACCAATTTCAGTGGTATTCACTTGATCTTCACTGTTGTCTTTTCCAAGAAAAGCAATGTCATGCTGGCGTAAAAAGAATGACTGGTCAGTATAACACCACAGAGAAAGGACAGTAGAGAACATCAAGTTCGATCTACTCAGTTTTCAGATGTGGTCAAGGCAGCAAGTTTTCTAACTCACCTAAATATAGTGGCAAGGGCAGTATTGTTGGTTAGTTTGGGGTTTTTTATGCCAACAGATGTAAATAACAAAGATAAGCCCTGGAAGAGGGGGAAAGAGGTAGACGGCAATGATTTGCTTCCTTTACTAGTTTTTGTTTTGATTTAAATTTTCGTACATACCAAGTCAGGAGATCTTGGGGGGCTGATGAAATCAGACGCACATAGCTTTTGGGGGTATCTTTAATATAGTCCTCTGAAAAGGGTTTAGGAAATACAGAACACTAATAAGGGATTAAACAGGAATGACAAGGACTTTACTTTAGAACCTTAAATCAGATAAATGAAGTAGTCAAATAAATTCGGCTGGGGAGCACATTTGCCCAGCAGTGATGACCCTTCAGCTAGCTACACTGACCCACGAGGCATCTATGACCAAAGAGCTATCAGGTTGCCCTGACCAAAAAGGGGTTTTCTCGACTCTGCACCCTCACTGATGGAGGCTGACATGGTCAGCAGGCTAGTGACCCTGAAAAGATGAAGTCCTGAAATGAAAATACTCGGCAATAAACAAAAGTGCAAATGCAACACGCACATCTAGTAGTCATTATAAAACCAACTGAACAAAGCCTGTTGGACTACACGGTCCTCTGAGAAGGGCATAATCACATCAATGGAGGGCATCAGCAGCTCTGCATCAGAGGGAGTGTATGCCTGCTTGGCAAGCTGAATTCTGGAGTGTGTTCTTCCTGTGTGGTATTTGTCCACAAATGCTCCTTATGTATGTTCTTTGTGTGTACACCCTACTTCACTGGTGATGGGTAAGCTGTGGGAAAATTATCCTTCACCTGAACATAGGAAGAATCCTATCAAGGCATTATTTGTTATTTGTTTTCCATTGCAATCGTTCCTATTGTGGTTTACTGGCAGAAGAAAATACAGTAGAAAATACACTATTTGGGTTAACAGTCACTCAAAACCATAGTTCAAAAGTCTATAGATAAAGCTTGAACTCATGGGAATCTCTCTCTATGATAAAGGATGGAAATATAAATAGAGAAGCATATATTTCTGCAAAAAAATGAAGGCTAGCATTTCTACAAACTAAGAAAATTAGATAGGAAATAGATGAGACAGGCAGCAAATAAAATGAAGAAGATAAAGAGAGCAAGGGAAAAGGAGGGAAAGAACCATAATATTAAAAGTTACTTTCCAATAAAATTCCCTTCTCCTCCCTTAAAAAACATATTGCATGGACGTTCATACTGCTACAAGAGAGTAGCAAAATAAATCACGTGTTTTGTTTCCATTCTTTGTAAGCTGGGAGTCCATATTAAGGTGATCTGTGCAGCTTATCTTTAATGTTTCTATTCTGGCTCAACTTCATATTCTGTATTTGACTTATTCTATTCAATGAGAAACTTTTTGGGGTTAATAAGTATAATGAAGGCAGAGGGATATGCTACCAAAAACTAAGGTGGCCATTGAAATGGGAGTTGACATTCTAACACAAGAGGTGGTTTACCAAGTTCCCATTTTAAACCAAATTTTCAATAAACTAGATAATAGACTCACAGAAACAGCAACAGTAATATCCCCTACTGGTCTATTACCATAAGCTACCATTCCTTAATTTTCAAAGGAAATTATCTGCCTTCATCTCGATTAAATGCCTTGTTTTCCTGTATCTGTTACATTAGTAATATATTTTTGTAGAGGAGGGTTACAAGGTACAAGAAAATATGAGCCATGAACATACCCACAAAAAAACTAAAATTGACTGTCATATATGAAATAAAAGTATTGATTACCAAAACAGAAATCATTCCAGAATCAGTTATCTATGTTCACGTGTACCATTGTGCAGAGGAAAGTTAAAAATTAAAATTAAATTAGGATAAAAGTGAAAATAAGACCTTGCATTAACTAATAATAGCTCAAATAGGAACTGCAAATAGGAACGACAAGCTTTAGACTAATAAAAAAAAACAAATGGATAAAAAACAGACATTGAATCTGATTACATTTAGAGCTCAAACTGTGTTCTTACAGGGAAAACTGGCAGAGTTTGCTAAATTCAATGAATGCCCCTTAGATCCAAGTGATTACTTCATTGTCAAAGGAATAGAAAAAGTCAATCTCACTGAAGAGCAATTATCCTTTTATTTCCCATTATTTATATTCTATTATTGCATTGAGAAGTTTAAATGGTGGGAAATAGTCACCAAAAGCAAGAAAAAATATTATCTCAGGAACTGCTACTTGACATCCTTGCTAAGGATGCTAAGGATGACTCAGTAGCCTAAAACATCACTTGCTTAGAGAATGAGAACATTTGAATTCTTTTTTTAATTTAAATTTTTTTGTTTAATTTGTTATATTAAAATATTCAAGTAACTCCCTTCCTCCCCCCCCATTAGAAAAAGCATCATTTGACAAAAAAGGTATATGTATACCTTGTCAAATGATGCTTTTTCTAATGGGGGGGGGAGGAAGGGAGTTACTTGAATATATATATATATGCTTATTTCTTATCTTGCTTATAAGTTCTTTCTCTGGAGGTAAATATACACAAGTCATTCTTCAAACAATATTTCTCTTTATATATATTGTTTAGCCGTTCCTCAATTGATGGATCTCCCCCTCAGTTTCTACTTCTTTGCCATCCAAAGAGAGATAATATAAGTATTTTAGAATTTATACATTCTTTTCCTTTCCCCCTGATCAATTTAGGAAACAAAATTAAAAGTGGTATTGCTGGTTCATCTGGAATACACAGTTTTATAACTCTTTGGGCATAATTCCAGACTTTTCTCCAAAATCATTGGATCAGTTCACAGTTCCACCAACAGTATATTCATGTCTCTGTTTTTCTACATCTCCTCCAACATGTGCATTTTGCCCTTTTATCATTTTAAACAATTCCATAGATATGAGATGATATCTCAGAGTTGTTTTGATTTGCACTTCTCTAATCAATAATGATTTAGAGCATTTTCACAGTTATATATAGGTTTGATTTCTTTATCCAAAAATTGTTCCTATATTTTAATCATTTGTCAACTGGGGAATGACTCATATTCTTATAATTTTGACAAAGTTTTCTATATATTTTATATGTGATCCCTCTATCAGAAAAATTATGTATAAAAAATTTTCCCAACTCATAGCTTTTGTTAAAATCTTGACCTTTAGTTTTATTTGTGATCATTTGAATTCTTAACAGCATCAATTTACTTGACAATAAACAATGAAGAAGCCTTCAGAAAACTTGGCATGAGTACCATCTGAGTCAGAAGAAAGCAACTAGATTAGAAATGAAAGAGATTTTCCAGAATATTCATCATGATAAATTCTTATCATCACTTGTAGTAGAACCACCAAATTTGAACTCTGCCATTTCAACATACAAAATACTAAACAAGGAAGTAGAAGCAGCACTCATCGAAATGAAATTACAAGGAGTGTCTGGATGTGACCAAGTACAGACTGAAGAAATCTGCACTAGAAACATAGTTTGTTTTTTAATTTTAATTTTTTCATGTTTACATGATTCATTTTCTTTCCCTCCCTTTTTCCCTCCCCCCTCCCAGAGCTGACAAGCAATTCCACTGGCTTGTACAAATGTTATCACTTGATACCTATTTCCATATTATTCATTTTTGCTATAGGGTGATTTTTTAAAGACTAAACCCCAAATCACATACCCATATATACATGTTGATAAGTGATTTCATATGTTGTTCTTTTGCATTTCTACTCCCAGTTATTTCTCTCAATGTGGTTAGCATTCTTTCTCATAAGTCCTTCAGGAGGGTACTGGCTTGTTACATTGATTCTAGTAACAAAGTCCATTACATTGGATTGTTCCACAGTGTTTTACTTTCTGTGTATAATGTTCTCCTGGTTCTGCTCATTTCACATTGCCTCAGTCCATTGAGGTTCTCCCAGTTCACATAGAAATCCTCCAGAATGAATCATCATTCCTTACAGCACAGTAGTATTCCATCACTATCATATACCACAATTTGTTCAGCCATTCCCCAATCAACCCCTTATTTTCCAATTTTTTGCTACCACAAGGAATGTAGGTCTGAATATTTTTGCACAAGTATTTTTCCTTATTATCTCTTTGGGATACAAATCTAGTAGAGGTATTGCTGGATCATAGGGTATGCATTCTTATAAATCCCTCTGCACACAATTCCAAATTGTACAAACAGTTTTTTAAACCAACCAAGAATTAATTTTCAAGATATATAATGTTAAAAGATACATAAAAAACAACCAAAAGAACATTAGTAACTCCTAACCCCAAAGTCTATTCTCTCATCCCAATAAAAGCTTTATGAAAATGGTCCTTGCAATTATCCAAATTAGCCTTAATAAAAATATGATATATGAGCCATTTTCTCCACCATAGTTTCCAAGAAAACAATTTCTTGGGAGCTCTAGAAAATATAAGATTTTAATGTGGTAATCATTTTTTTAAACATCCTAACATTTGACTTGAAAAGGCACAATTCAGTTCTAAAATTCTTCTCCAACAATGCCTCTATGAAACCATAGGGATAACTTTAGTTTGTAATGTGCCTCATTAGTAAAGTCAAATGAAATTTTAAAAAATAATACCAGGAAAACCTGTATGTTTACCAAAGGTGGTCAGTATTGCCATGTACTGTATTCACTGATATCTATGAATATTTTAAAAGACCAAAAGAAGGCTTTGAGAATATTGGAAAAATCTTCTATGGAGGATCTATAGAAGGTTATAGGCAAGAAACATACAGGAGAAAAAGCCATGGATTAGTTGTAATACATACCACTATATCTACATCAATGAAATCACAGAACCATACGTATTTTATATTCATTGTCTCTAAACTATATTTTAATTTCATTTCAGTAACTTCTTTGGGATATGTCTAACACTAAACCTTTATCAAAATATTGGATGCAAAATTTCTGTTTATTTTTTAATTACCAGGAAACTGCTTCCTTTCTCATCAGAAAGATATTAATTTTGTTTGTACAAAAGTTTACATTTCATATAATCAGAATTATCCACTTTACCTTTTGTAATTATATCCATCCTTTGGTTAAGAATTCATTTTTCTCCTCTTAACTTCAAAAGGAATATCATCTGCTTCTCTTTATCATATCATTTTTCATATTCAGGTTTCACATATATTTTAAATATGTTGTGGAACATGATATAAGATGTTCTGACCCTAATTTCTGCCAGTTAACTTTTTAATTTTCCCAGTAGTTCCTATTATATATAGAGTACTTTCCTAAGTAATTTAAGTTTTCAGAATTATTAAACTCAAGTTCCATTATTTCTGATTCCCTTTTGTCTAGACAAAAACCTTCCATTGATAAAATTTTCTATTTTAAGCCAGTATCACAGGTTTTAATTATTTCTCCTTTATAACAATATAGTTTGAGGTATTTAAGTGCTATTTCCCCCAAATTCCTACTTTTTTCATTATTTCCCTTGATATTTTAGATATTTTGTTCTTCCACTTTGGCTTTGGTATTATATTATTATTCCTATTGACTCCTTCTCTGTAAAGTATCCCTTTGTGATTTGAATGGCATAGCAAAAAAATCTGTGAATGAACTTTGGCAGTTTTGTCATTTTTATTATATTGGCATGGCCCAGCCATGAGCAATGAATATCAGTACAATAATGTACATTATCCTTTATATCTTTTAAGAACCCTTCATAATAGGATATACAGGTGCTTTGCCTAAGATCACATAGCTGGTTAGCTATAGAGCCCGGATTAGAACCCAGGTGTCCTGGCTTCCTATCTGGTAAATGAGCATAATGAATACTGCTTCCTTCCTCCTACTGTTGGAACTGCAACCTGAGAAAGATCACTTGAGTTCCATCGTCATTGCTTTTTGTCTATGCCTCACTATCCTACATCAAGAGAATGTTCTCTTCACCAAGGCACTTGGGTGCTTTCTTTTCTTTAGAAATAATTGCAGCCACTTGTTGTTTGGAAGCTGCATAAATAATGAGCAGGCATGGCTATCCCTGTTTTGCCACACTAAACCTTAGAAGAGAGCCCTGCATTACCTGATTTCCAGCTTCTTCCAAATGCAATTTGAATAACTTAAAAAAAGAATAGAGGTCTATTATCTCTTTTCACAAACCCTTATCTGATCACAGCTTCAATACAAGCTTTTTTTTTGTGGAAGGAGTTAATACAAAGGTCCCAGTAGAAGTGGAAAGATAGTTGAAATACTAGCCTGAAAATTCAGATGACCAATGAATATTTGGTAGCACCCAGAGCTTAGTCGGGGTCCCCCCCTGCTTCTCTGCTGGTAAGATGGTATTACAAATTCAGTTCATGCTCAAAAGAGATCTTGTCATCCTAGAACTCCTTTCTGCAGTTGTTAATATAGCCAAATACTATAGTTACCTTGATAGTTTGTGTGTGTGTGTGTGTGTGTGTGTGTGTGTGTGACTGTGATTGTAAATGTGTGTTTATAAGAGAGGGAAAAAAAAACAAGCATCAGAAAATGGGTTATTTAGAAAATCAACATTCAGAATATGTTGTGGGAGTAAACCAGTCATTAAAACAATGTCCGTTTTATTTCTACTGCCTGGCCTTGGCCATTCTACCTCATCAGCCCCCGCCCAGTCAGGTTTATTCCCCTAAGCACTGAGGATATAGCACGGCTGGCCTCTTATGTAAGTCCGAAATCAGATCTGGCATGTGGCTTGTTTCAGCCTGTCACAGATGCAATGTGCCGTTTCCCACTCGACAAGGCTGTTCAGCATAGCATATGACTGTAAATCTTCTTGTTTCGTGCACTACAGTGGAGACCTTTGTCCTGGTGCAGTTTAGCAGCTTTCCCTACCCTCAGAAGGGGCCAGTGATCAGGAGATATTTTAAGTGGGAGTTTACTCATTTGGATGGACAAAAACCAAAGCCTTTTGATTTGGTGGGTGGACAATATAACCCAGTAAACACAGGCACATTACTACTTCAATTTCATTACGTTAGTATTATTCCCCCCTCACAAATTATTTAATAAAGATGACTAACATTCTCAAGTGGCAAACAAAATGCATTTTTAAATAGAATTTTTTTTTGTACTTTCATTGTACTTTTTGTACTTTTGCAGGTACAATTATACTTTTCTTTTTAAATACATTTTTATTGTTTAATTATCAGATTTGTATACGTTCTACCCCCTGCCTTATCCCCATTAAGGAAGGAGGAAAGAGGGAAATATAAGGAAAGAAAGAAATGAATGGAATAGAGGAAAGAAGGAAATATTCTTGTGTGATATAAATAATGACAAGTCAAAAAAAAATTCCACATTGGCCACATCCAAAAATGTGTTTCTCATTCTGCATATTAGTCTATCATTTCTCTATTATGATGAAATAGAGCATTTTCCATCATGAGTCCTCTGAAATCATGTTTGATCATTGCAGTGATTAGAGTTCTCAATCTTGGTTCCAGGTTAATACTTTAGAAAACAGTTGGTTTAAGGAACCTCTCCACCGATGTAGTCAAAATCCTGGAGTGTCTGTTGTACAGGTTTCAAATACATGGTAATTCAAATTAGAGCTCAGAGCCATTGTTGAACAGTAGCTGCAAATAAGAACTAATAACATTTCATTCTCCAGCTTATAAATGTATTCTTGACATGGGAGTTTGCATATAGTGTCAGCATGGAAGGAAAAAGGCATTAGTTACTGAAAAGTCTAGCAAAAGTTTCCCAGGAAGACACATTTCAAACTCTCTTAGCTGAAAACACAATTTAGGAGTATTGAGATTTTTTTGTTTATTTTTGTGGGGTTTAAAAAAATCATTTAGGCTTAAAGTCTTGCCATATATTTATTTATGTTTTCATGCTGGGCTCTAACTCACTGGCATTTAGAACAGTCCTGAATTACCACTCACCAGGTTTGTTACTATCTGACATTACCATTTCCATCCAAATGCACGTAAAATATTTTTAGAGATTTAAGCATGATAGTTATTGCATAACTCTGGGGCATTTTAGTAAAATAATTTGTAGAAGTATTTGGACTTCATTAGAGAGGAAAAGGAAACATTTATACAAATTTAAAATGGGGATATATTATTAAACTTTTCACAGATAAATACAATTATAGAAACACATTGATCATTGCTGTAGGTTCTCTCTCATGGTAAATGAGTGTTAGATGTCACTCAAGGGTAAAATGAACCCCTTCAGAATTAGCTCTCTGCTTTTAAAAACTGCCATGGACAATGTTATCTACAGCCAAGGAGGGAGCTTGAACCAGGGTTATCTAGCCAAAAAGAAGCATAGGGTGGCACATTTATCTGATGGATCTAGGACCATCCACATAGCCACTGCAGGTAATTCAGGACACAAAGCCCAGCATTCCCTGAATTCTCTGGTTTCATGGACAAGTCTTGGATTTCCCAGATAACTACGTAACACACTATGTTGCCTTTTTCTGCCACAGCTATTGTCTGATCTCCTGTGAGGTAGATAGCATAATTACAGACCACCAATGAAAGCAGGGAGCCAGAGAAGGATTTGGAGTAGGGGTATAACATGGTCAGACCTGAATATTTGGAATTGCTGAATGCAGTGTGTTTATTGAACATCTAACATAAACATAACATTATGCAAAACAATCACTGGAAAAGTACTGCCACATACCTAGATTGCTCCTTGGTCTGCTTCATTTTCCCACAGACTATGATGATCCCAAATTTGTAACTATAGAAGAGGAGAATACTTGTGTTGAAAAAATGGGTATTTGGGGCAGGTAGGTGGCTCAATGGATAGAGAACTAGGTCTGGAGATGGGAGGTCTGGAGTCAAATCTGGTCACAGACACTTCCTAGCTACGTGACCCTAGCCAATTAATTCCAGTTGCATAGCCCTTGCTGTTCTCCTGCCTTGGAACCAATATTTTTATTGATTCTAAGATGGAAAGTAAAGTGTTTAAAAAAAAGATGAGCATTTGCATTGGGGAATAGCTGGAAACCATTAAAAGCACTGTGTATTTTCCCAAATATAAATCCTCCTGATTCTCTTCTTTCTATTCAATTTTGAGGGAAAACTTACTGTCCATCTGTAGTACCTGCCTCAAATATATGTAATAACATAATAAGAGTAGCTAACATTTGTGTAGTGCTTGAAAATTACTAAAGCACCTTACCCATGTCATTTCGTTTGATCCTCACAATACCTCTGTGAGATATGTACTATTTTTTCCAGGTGACAGATGAGGATAAGACTCAAAGAGGTCTTATCTTGGGTCACATAGCTAAGAAGTGTCAGAAACAAAAAAATCAAATTCAGATCTTCCTAAGCCTATCTAGTATGCCACCCTACTGTGTTAAATACCTGTCATTATATGAATTTAGAGGACTAGATATCTAGTGGCATGTCATCATCTGGTTGGTGCCATAATCTAGTATGCTATCAGCTAAAAACATGACATAACAAACTCATATAATTCCCATAATAATTTTTCTAATATTCATGTCTGACTATGTCACTGCCCTGCTCAAAATCCTTCTGGCTCCCTGTTGCCTATAGAACAAAATAACTTTGTCATTAAATGCCCACCTTCCAAAAGCAGGCGCCTCTGTGGGATTCCTTTGCCTCATCGGTAAAATCATAGAATAGGACTAGATGCTCTCTTCCAATACTAACTTCTATCTTCCTTTCCATACTTCACATAACTCTCATTCATAGATTTTCTCTTGCAGGCAAACTGGAACAACTTTCTTAGTCTCAATCTGCCCTTTCCTCTTTCTGCATTCTAGATGCCAGAAGTATACAACTTCCAGATCTTCATCTTCATAGCAGTATAAACCCATCCCTTTTCATAGTGTTTGTAAAGAAAACAGGTGCTGAATAGATGTTTACTGAATCAACAAATCAATCTATCAAAGATTAAGTGCCTGTGACGTGCCAGAGACCAAAGCAAAACAAGGAGCTTATAGTCTAATAAAGTGTACTTATATAGCTATGTGTATGTGTGTGTGTATATATATATATATATGAAGAAATCACAGGAGGTAACCTTTAAGGTAAAGGCACTTAGCATTGGAAGGTACCAGGAAAGGCCTTGTGCAAAATCAGAAGTCCATCAGTCCCTTGGCCAATCAAAAAGTTAAAACTCTTGCCTTCCATCTTAGAATCCATACTGTGGGCTTATTACATAATTAACTATATGGCCAAGCACATAAATTCTAGGGAGATAAAGGTAGAAATAACTCCCCCATTCTAATGAGAAAGGGATAGGGAGATAAATCTTGAGGAAAACCAGGAATTTTAAGAAGTGGAAAACTAGAACGTCAGAACTGAATGAGACTCTGGCAATTACCTATTCTCACCCCCATATTTTCAATGTAAAGAAAATGGAATCCAGAGAAGGGATGAGTTTTCTGTTCCTGGAAATATTTAAGTCAAGTCTGGGGACAACTAGTTGCAGATATTATGAAGAGGGCGGAGAGAGAGAGAATAGGTGCCCTTTAGAATTTCATGATCCAATGATTCAAATTAAGATAAAATCAACCAGTACCTCAAAATCCAGGATGAAATATAGTGGAAATAATCCAGGATGAAATATAATGGAAATTAATAGGAAAAGGCATTCTTTGAGCTATTTTCTTCCCTTTGTAATTCACCCTGGGTTGCAATGAACAGTTTTCCTTCCTTAGTTTTAAAAGAGGAAGTTACGTGATGGTTCAGTGTAGTACAGTAGAAAAGATGGTGAATTTAGAATTGGAGGACTTAGGTTCAAATCTCAGATTTGCCACTTCCTACCTACATCTCTGACAGTGGGCTACCTAACTTATGTCTCTGGACTCGATTTCTTCATCTCTAAAATCAATAAAGTGGACTAGATGATGTCTAAGATCCTTTCTGGTTCTAAATCTAGGATCCTTGTTTTCTGGGTGCTTATCATATATATTAGATACACTGACTATACATTTAGTAGTAGATTATTATAAGGAAGCCTGAAAATATGAAAAATCAGACAGCTGAATCTTTACTTAATCTGTTTATTTTCCTGAAGAAGAAAGAGAAAACCATACACACCATTTATTTGGCATATTCTGTCAAGAAGAGACTTTGTATACTACGAACTGTATCTCTAAAATATGTCCTCTGAGTTAGCCATTTTGGGAGGAGACCATCCTCCAATAAAAGGTCCCAGAGCCCATTGAGAAAATGTGATCTTCCAACAGCTTCATCGTGAACTAGCTGCACCCCAAACCAGCTGCACCCCAGTGCATGGAAGGATGTTTAGCTGAGCCTGATCAGGAGCTGGTCCAATGACAAAGCTGTGGAGCTGTTTAGGATCTGCTGCCCTTGGTTTGGATGGCATTTTAATTCATGCCCATTCTTTTTTATACATCTCTTTCCTTGCTCTTTTGTAAGTCATACTTCCTCTATTCCCCACGTCCCACCCCCATCCATCTCTAAACAGGCGCATCAGTAGCTGTTGTTTTCAGCACCTTAACAAGCTCCAGAATTCCTGTCAGCATTTTCAATTCTGGCCCCATGTTTCAACCTCTTAGATTTCCCAAGTCCCATTTTTCCCACTGAGGTTTGAATGCATATGTCAGTGGTGCTGTTGTGCATAAGCAGAAGAACCAGCTAATTGCCAGTAAGCCCGGGACTTCATAGACTTTGGCTAGAACAAGTTGCTGAGCACTTGTCCACCGCAGTACAAGCCCCACAGGAGAGGGTTCATTAAAAGAGGAGGCATGTAACTAATACCTGTTAGCAGAGTTTATAAAAAGAAAAGCCTAGGGGAAGAGTATGATTGACCCAATTAATTAAGACTCCAATCCCTGGGATTATGGGACAGTTGTCACCTAGCTTCTAAGTGCTTTGCTGGCCTTTTGTTTCCCTTCAATGAAAGAATTCTTATTCTCCAAACCAGATTCTCCAAATAATGGTTTGTATAATCCTGAGGACATCCTAGACATGTATAAAATCACTTTTCTTACTGTCTACAGTCGTGATCATTTCAGATTTGGTCATAAGATCATAGATTTAGAGCAGAAGGGGAGATGAGATAATAACAGGAACACAGCTCTAGAGCAATGGTATCAAACTCAAAAAAAAAAAAAGGGGGGGGCCACTAAGCCATACATTGGGATCCCTGTAGGAACATATTGACTTAGAAGACCACATATGAACTTTTTGTTTTATTGTGCTTTTATTTATTTTGTTAAATATTTCCCAATTACCTTTTAATCTGGTTCGGGGACACTCGGAACAATAGTGGACCCTACTTTTGTCGCCTCTTGTCCAGAGTAAGAAGGGAACTCAGAGATCATTCAGTCCAAATGCCTCATTTTACAGAAGAGAAAACCAAAAGTAGAATTGTTCCAGGGCACATAGATACTTGGTGGCAAAGCCACAATTTGAACCCAGATACTGTAACTCAAAATCCAGTGCTCTTTCTATCGCTCCACATTGTCTCCTTATTAGCTTCTGGGTCACAGGTTCCAGAGAAATACGACAATCATCAGGGGCCGCACTGCTAGCTCACGAGAGAATGAAAATGTGGTTGGATTCTGGTGAGGTATTGGATTCCAGCTCCCAACACTGACTCGCCTATTTCTGGTCATGGTCTCGTGTTTTGTTTTTAGCAATTTTTATGGTTATTTTTCCCCCCTTGTAAGATATTTACATCCTCACCTTTGGTTTTGCATATCATTGACAGGGAATAGAAAATAGATCCAAACAAAACTAGAACCTAAAAAAACTAGCATTAGTTCTGGGATTAGCGATAGTATAGTAAGGTCAGCACTTCAAAATAAGATAGGACTTCGGGCTCTGACATTCACTTAGTCTTGGCAAAATTGTTAAAGTGGTTGTTATTTTTTTCTTCTGAAAAGCTGAGAGGCTCCTTGATAGCTTTCTCATTGGTGAAATGAAGAGAAAAAACTAGATGACCTCTAAAATGCCTTTCAGCTCTAAAATTATCATTCTGTGTCTTCACAGATTAATAATAATAACAATAATAAATAACAATAATATAGTTCTTCAAAGTTTGCTGAGCATTTTACAAATATTGTCCCATTTGATCCTCACAACAACCCTGGGAGGTAGATGCATTAATTCCATTTTAATGATGAGGAAAGTGAAAAACAGAGAGGTTAATTGCATTATCTAGGTTCATAATCTAGTAAGTATCTGAAGTAATATTTTGAACTAGAGTATTTCTGACTGCAGGAACAGTGCATAGAGTGCCTGGCCTGAAGTCATGAAAACTCATTTTCCTGAGTTCAAATCTGAACTTGAACATATACTAAGTGTGTGACCCTGGGCAAGTCACTTAACCCTCTTTGCCTCAGTTTCTTCATGTAAAATGAACTGCAAACCACTCTAGTAACTTTGCCAAGAAAATTCCAAATACAGCCACAACAAGTTAAACACAATTGAAAAAACTGAATAACAATTTCCTAAATGCAAGTCTAGAACTCTTTAAAATTTTGTCCAGAATTGTGTTTTGATGGGTGTGGGCAACTTCTTCCACAGATGCGAACTAGTAACTCATCAGCAATTTAGGCTTGAAAAGTTGCCTGGAACACTGAGAGAGTAAATGAGTTGTCCTTTGACAAGCAGCCAATATATGTCAGAAGTGAGACTTGAACCCACATCTTCCTGACTATGCATGAATTTGTCAGCTACTTAGTAAGTAGTAGTTTTAAGCTCAAGACAAAATGATGCTGCTTTTCTGACTATTATACGATTAAACCATAGGCTTTAATGTTCCATATTCATCAACAAAAATGAAGTTCCATCACCTTTATGGAGTCAAGAATCAAATGCTAGCATTTTTTAACCCTTAACTTCCATTTTAGAATCAATACTAAGTATTGGTTCCAAGGCATCAGAGTGGTAAGGGCTAGGCCACTGGAGTTAAGTGACTTGCCCAGGGTCACACATCTAAGAAGTATATGAAACCAGATTTGAAGCCAGGATCTCCTGTCTTTAGGCCTGGCTCTCAATCCACTGAGCCATCCACCTGCCCCAAATGCTGTCTTTTTTTTATAGCATAATGTGGACCAATCAACTTAAGATTTTCTATAGATGCAGAAAAAGCCTTTGACAAAGTACAAAACTCATTCCTATTGAAAACACTAGAAAGTATAGGAATAGAAGGGCCTTACCTAAAAATAATAAACAGTTTATATTTAAAACCAACAACAAACATTCCCAATAAGATCAGGAGTGAAACAAGGATGACCATTATCACCTAAGATTTTCTGAAGTAGCTATGAGTCTCCTCTCCTCATAGTACTAAAAACCTCCAGGTTGTTGTAATACCCAGTTGTACCCTAGATTATGATTTAAGATCCTGATCTGTTAGACTAGAGAAAATCACTTTGGTTTTTCCAAACCAAAGCTTGAACCAGTAAGTCAAACCAATTAAAAGTCTTTGTCATATAATATGTACTGTGGAGTCCTCTATACTTATGTGGGCACAAGTGGAGAGCCGAGAATGGAATATTTGGCATAACTATTATGCATTTGTCTAAGAATTATTGTCTCCCTGCTGAGAGCAGAGTCAAGGCCCTGGTTAAGCTGAGTGGGTCTTTAATCTCATTCGGTATTCCTTTTTGGGCTATCTGGCCCCATAATAAACCTGAATACCTTGGAGAGCAAAAATAAAGATGAGCATCACGACTCCTTTACTGCCCTCCTAGTAGTGCTCCTGGAAAGCAAGTTCATATAGTTTCTCCCATTTCAGAGCTGAATTGCTTGGGCTTCTGTGAGCTTTAAATGCCTGGATCATCATTCCATATCTTTCCAACAATTAAAATTAAGCTCATGTGCATTTTTCCAACCCTTACCTTCCATCTTAGAATCAATTCTTGGCATTGTTCCCAAGGCAGAAGAATGGTAAGGACTAGACAACAGAAAGTAAGTGGCTTGTCCAGGCTCACATAGCTAGGAAGTAGTAAAGGTCAGATTTGAACCTAGGACTTCCCATCTCTAGACCTGACTCTCAATCCACTGAACTATCTAATTGTTCCAAGTTAACTTTTTTCTTTTTATTTCTTTTATTTTTTCTTTTTCTCTTCCTTTTTTCATTAAATCTTATCTTCTGTCTTAGAAGTAATATTTCTTTCTTTTCTTTTTCATTAAATATTACCTTGTCTTAGAAATAACGCTAATAATTGGTTCTAAGGCAGAAGGGTGCAAAGGGTTATACAACTGGGGTTAAGTAACTTGCCCAGGATCACACAGCTCAGAAGGGTCTGTGGCCAGATTTGAACCCAGAATTCCCCATCTTTAGGCCTGGCTCTCTATCTTCTGAGTCATCTAACTATCCCCCCTTCATTTTTTAAACATATTAAGTGTATAGTACAGTGGAAAGAGTGAACATGAGCAAATCACCTATCACTCTGAGTCACAGTTCCTGTAAAATGAGAGGTTTGGACTTTATGAGCCCCCTCAGATGCCTTCTAATACCATCCTGTGATCTTAGATATAAGATAGTATTATCAGTGCATATAAAAAATGTTCAAATGAGCCCTTGTCCACCCACAAGATGCTTACATTCTACTGGCAGAGCTTGAGCTTAGAGTGTAGAGCTTATTATCAGAGGGTCCTCCTCAAATCAACTACTGCCTCCATACTGCAAACCAACGACTGACATCCTCATGCATCCCAGTTAGAGAGAAATAGTAATCTGCAGGGTTAGGGGGTATGTTAGCCACAATGAGCAGTTCTATATTCATGCAAAAGCAAATGAAACAAGAAAAAAAATCATATGCATGCTTTATGTCAAAAAAGAGGAATATTTGTGCCTAGAGGAGTAGACTTTTTTCAGAGGAAATTTTCCTTTTTTTTTTTTTAACACTGCCTCTTCTACTACTGAAAAGATCATTTTTGGTATGGATTGTCTACTATATAACTGCTTCCACATGAGTTACAGAAGTTGAAGAGTGATCATTTGCATAATAACCAAACTGCCCGACTTCGGATGCTCACCAATCAATTATCTTTGTGTAGATCAGTGATTCCCAAAGTGGGCGCCACTGCCCCCCTGGTGGGTGCTGCAGAGATCCAGGGAGGCGGTGATGGCCACAGGTGCATTTATCTTTCCTATTAATTGCTATTTAAATTTTTAAAAAATTAATTTCCAGGGGTTTAAGTAATATTTTTTCTGGAAAGGGGGCGGTAGGCCAAAAAAGTTTGGGAACCACTGATGTAGATGATCCGTCTCTGGTTCTCTTCTCCTTCTCTTCCCTCTTTGTGGGAGCTGTCCTCCTCCCTTTGTGTGGAAGGTGGTGTTTCTTTGAATAGTTGGTAAACATCTGGCTTGTCAAAAGGTATACAGGATGAACGTGAGCTAAGTTTTTATGTAATTATTATCAAAATAGCTTCCATTGGGATATAAAAGGGGGACTTGGAGGTGTAAAGAAGAGAGAAAATGTGGTGGCACATAGCACAAATAGGATGGTATTTCACAGGATCTCAGTTCTCGTGCCTTTTTTAGAGGGTGTGAAAATGAACTTGAGGTACCTGGGTGAGCCTTATAAAGAAGGAGATGATCAGGGAAAACATGGCTGATGAAATAGGAACAAGCATCTATTTAATATACCTATTCCTATTTCCATCTTTTGGGTCTCTTTTAGTGCAGAGATGGGCATAGTTAGGTACTTAATAAATGTTTGTTGTCTGATTGATTGACTTAGGTCTCTGGCCATGTAATTACATAATCTCTTAGCAGGCCTTATTTTAATTATGTAATTGTGTGAAGAAACTCCCCATCCTTGAATTTTAAAAAATTGGACTTGACCAGATGGAAACTGGATGAGGATATCTAAAGCTACAGGATCAGTAAAACAATCACCACGAATTTATTAAATCATAGGTTTAGAGCTGGAAAGGATATTAACTATCAAGGAGTTCAACCATCCCAAACTTACAGATGGGAAAATTAAGGTCAAAAGATATAGTGACTTGTCCAAGGTTATACTTGTTGCAATAATAGAGGTTTTCTGACTCCAAATACAACGTCCTTTCCTCCACACATAATCAAGGATTCACAAATACTCAAAGGATCACTGCATGAATTCCCTGTTTGAAAACAATTCCTCCACCAAAGAAGATCACAAGCATGACTTAGTATAGAGTATATATAGTTCTTAGGGAATTTATATGAGAAATAAAACGTAATTTTCCAAGAATCACAAAGCTAATAAATGTCAGAAGTGATATTTGAATTTAAGTCATCCTGACTGTAAGTATGGGATTTTCTTCACTGTACCTTGCTTCCTGTGATTTCATCAATATTAAAGAAAAACATTTCTCCTAGTTCTACCTCTTTCCTCAGTGGCTTTTTTCCTCCTTGATCATAGGATCATAGACTTAGAGCTATAAAAGACCTTAGTGGCCATCTAGTCCAATTTTTAAAAATGAGGGCCTTCAGAAGTTAAGTGACTTATAATAATAGATCATAGCTTTTAAGCTAGAAAGAATCTTAGAGGTCATCTAATACAACCCTTTCACTTTATAGATGAAGATGCCAAGGCTCAGAGAGAAAAAGTAACTTACTCAAGGTAAAACAGGAAGTAAATGGCAGAGCCAGGATTTCATCTGAGAACATCAGATCCAATTTCAGTCTACTTCACACTGTACCATACTGCCAATCACCATGCTTAATTTCCTGCCTCTAGTCTCTCCCCCATCTCTTCCATGCTTCGTGTACCTTGCACATTAATCTGCCATGTAATACTCCATTAATATGCTAACTAAAGCATAGTTCTTATGTTATCACTCCCTAGGTCAGAAATCTTCCATATCTCTCCATTTGCTACCAAATTAAGTCCAATATTCCTAGTCTGATATTGCACGTAGCCCTCCCTGATTCAGCACCAGTTTACCACTACTTCTATTCCCAACTACAGCCAAGTTGGATTGGCTTATTATTTATGCTTTTTTAATCCTCTGTTTCTTGGCTGCTTTCTCTACCAGTATACCCAACCCACACTCTATACTAAAGGGAGGTAAATTAGCTAAACTCTCTATGAAGAAAACATGATAGTCTCAACAGCATCAGCACTATAATTCCTATCAGCTCCAAGGTCAGGGATGAAGAGCTAAAAGGAAAGCAAAAATCTGGTGTTGGAAAAATAGGACACAGAGAATGATGAGGAGTCAGGGATTTTTGTGTTAAGTTTTTAAATTTAAACAAGAGCCTTCGGCAATACAAGCTGTAGAGATGGACCAGCACTAATCTTCCACAGACCTGTGACTAGGAAACTCTGTTCCATGCTAGTCATTCCATTCAGGAAATCCTATGGACATCACTTTTCTTCTTCCTATCAGCCCTAATTGTTCAATTCCCATCCATTCATCTATTCCAAAAGAATATGAGTATCTCAGTGGCACAGAGTCTTTGCCTTTCTTTCTGCCTCTAGTACTTAACACAATGCCTGGCCCATAGCTGGCACTTAAAGGCTTGTTGACTTCAAGTCCCAGTTTAATTTATTATCTTATTCATGAAGGTTTTCTAACCTCATCCAGAAGCAACTTCTCTCTCCCTTGGGCTAACATAGTATAAAGAGTGAGGAAGGCAGCAATGGAATCAGCAGCATCAACAGCATCAGCATCACACTGGCATTTATATTGCACTTTTCAAGCCTGCAAATTTCTTGATATATGTTATTGCATTTGAGCTATACAATAACCCTTTGAAATAGGTAAGTCTTTTATTCTCCCCACTTTATAAGTGAGGAAAATGAGATTCAGAGAGGTTGTCTTTACCCATGTTCACCCAGCTAATAATTGTTTGAAGTGGAACCAAACCTAGATTTTACCTGATTCCAAATCCTGTACTTTTTCCAATGAACCATGCTACCTCTCATGTATTCCCACTTCACCATTCAATTTAGTACAATCGACATAGTACTATGTATGCATCAGTCACATTTTAAAATGCTCCAAACTGTTATTAATTAGAGAAATGCAAATCAAAACAACTCTGAGGTTCCACCTAACACCTATCGGACTGGCTAATATGACAAAAATTTCCTTTTCGATAACTGTTGAAGGGGTTGTGGAATAATTAGGACACTAATAAAGTGTTGGTGGAGCTTTGAACAGATACAGCCATTCTGGAGGGCAATTTGGAACCATGTCCAGAGTCATAAAATTGTGTATGCCCTTTGCCTCAAAGATATCACTACTAGGCCTACATCTCAAAGAGATCGAAAATAGGAGGAAAGGGTCTATTTGTACAAATATTTATAGCAGCTTTTTGCAGTGGCAAAGAGCTAGAAACTGAAGGGATGTCTATCAACTGGGGTATGACTGAACAAGTCGTGGTATATAATTGTAATGGAATACTATTTTGCCATAAGAAATTACTGACAAGTAAAAAACCTGGAAAGATTTATATGAAATGATAAGAAGTGAAGTGAGCAAAACCAGGATAATGTTGTACACAGTAACAGCAATAAAGTACAATGATCAACCGTAAATGACTTAACTATTATCAGTATGTAAGGATCTAGAACAACTCCAGTGGAATTACAAGGGGAAAGGCTATAAAAGAACCTGATAAAGTCTAAATGCAGATTGAAGCATGCCATTCTTCACTTTTCTTCCATGGATTTTTCTCTAGGGTAGGTGATATGTCTTCTTTTACAACATGTTGAACATGGAAATATGTATTGTAAAATGAAATGTGTATTGTAAAATAACAAATGCAAAACATAAATCATATCATTTGCTGTGTTGGGGAAAGGGAAGGGTTGGAGAGAAGGAGAGAATATGGATCACAAAATGTCAGAAAACAATTATTGAAAATTGTACTAATACGTCATCTGGGAAAAAAGTAAAAATTTAAAAGATAATACTATATGAATACCTGACCTCCTGGAATTCCTGTTCATTGAAATGGTGAAGTCCAGTGTGTATAAGCAGGCATAGACCAAGAGTTGCAATCTGTACTCTCTTCTGCAATACAATGTGAACCGCCTAGCAAGTGAGATTCTGATTTTTAACATGACTATCAGACTGCATGCAATCCCAGTTTTCAGTTGTATGAACATTGTTCTTTCCTGACAAAGATTCTCCATAGAAAAAATTGATCTTGTATCAACAAATATTTACTGGAAAAAAAGAAAGCTTAAGGCAATGCTAACGTATGTTCATCCAAGGTTCTACTGGTTGCCAGAAAAGGGTTTCTATTAAATCAGAAATTATCAGTTCTTTACAGACTCCTGAAACAGAATCCAAAGTGTTCTACTGCTTTATAATAAGGTCCTTAAAATGATCTTATCCATAGAAGTGAAGTAGTGAATCTAAAAAATGATATACTAATTACAGATGTCAAGCAATCAAATTTAAAAAAGAAAAATTCACCCAGCAACATATTCTTTAATATTTATCAATGTATTTGCTGGCCATTTGGAAAGAAAACAAACTCAGAGGTTAGGCAGAGCCATAATTGTAAGTTCCTCTTCCTTTAGAGAAGACTTAAATAATGTTGCATGGTGCAATGAATAGAATGCTGGATTTAGAGGCTGAGGATTTGAGGTTTTTATCCCTGTTTTACTATTTACTACTTAAATGACCTTAAGCAAGTTATTTAACCTCTTTAAGGTTCTATTTCCTCATCTGCAAAAGCGGGGTATTGAAATAGATGTTTCTAAGAGCCCTCACAGTTCTAAATTAGTGATGCCTATAATCCTATACATTCATGAAAAATCTTTCTAGTCTTATACCATCAAGTTTCCCCACTTCACTAAAATTGACCATAGTATACTCAAACTTATTCTGAAATTCTGTATAAAAATAAAGGTATCAGAACTGAGGTAGACTGCCTTCCTTGAATATTCTCAAATATTCCTAGATTAGTTCATCTGTTCTCTGCTTCGTACCCTTTACTCCCGACTTTACTTATCTGTGTACCTGTTGTATACAATCCCTTCCCCAAAATAGAATGTTAACAATTTTTGGACCAGAACTTTTTTATTTGTGGTTTCCACAGGGCTATAATACATACTATGTGCTCAACAAATGATTGTTTTGAATAGAAATATTTTCTTAATGCACTCTACTTTCTAAAAAAACATTTTAATGGGGAGTGATAGTCATGTCTTTCTAGACTTCAGGAGAAAATGTTACTGCCTTGAAGCAATTTTAAAGAGTATTACTTCTACCAAAAAAAAAGGTCACATAGAATGATTCTGCTAATCAGAGGCCAATAATGCAAAAGAAAATGGGAAAGACTCTCATAACTTTGCAATGGAGAAGCAGGGCAGTGAAGTGGAAAGAGCTCCAAATTGGTACCCAGAAGACCTATGTCAAATGACTGTTTTCTAAAGATTGTACTTGGTACCTGCAGAACTAGTCCTTTTCTCCGAACAGACTAAAGGGTAATTTTATTTATTCTATATGACCCAGTAACAAATGAAGCTATCAGTCAAGCAACTTTAATATTTACTGATTATTGGGCATAAGATGAACATATGCAAAAGTAATAAAATCCTATGTAAGAGAACATTGTGATCACCATTTTAACCACTAGTGAACTCTTATTTTGGAGACATCTGAAAAGTATTGTCTGAACTCAAACACTATCTATTCATATTATCTTCTGGGACATTTTCTATCCCTTGTAGTAATAAATTCTGATTACCCATCTATCTGAAAGACAATTTTTCTTCCTAGTTGCTCTAATTTGTTTGTGATGTGACCTTTCATATCAAAGTTCTGTAACCATTTGAAGTCTCTCTTCATATTAGGTGTTGGGAATAAAAGAAGTTTACATTCTAATAGGGGAAAATATCACACTCAAAAAAGAGAGGCAGACAGAAAAGGACGCTATATGTGAGGAACAGTTAAAAAGTGAGTTTGAGTTTGGTTAGACTATAGGAAATATGAAAGGGAAATATGTATAATCAAACCAGAAAGGTAAGTTGCATCCAGACTTGGAGAGGTTATCAGAAAGTGGGATATTTATTGGATATAACAACTGATAGGTAATAATTAGTTCCTGGAACATCTTGAGCAAAAGAGTGACATGGTCACACAATACTTTGTGCTTTAGTATTTAACTTTGGCAATTGTATGGGGGACTGATAAGCAAATACAATGCATATACAAAGTTATATGAAGTATGGGAAAGAGAGAGAAAGAGAAAGAGCGTATGCACACTAACAGCAGAGGGGATCAGGAAAAGCCTAGTGTAAGAATTAGCACCTAAACTGTGCTCTGAAGGGATTTTAAATAGCAATATTGTCAGTGATGGTCATTCTTTTTCTGAAAAATAACAGTGCATATTAAACTGAATTTAGCCACTGAGGATCCCATCTTGTTCTAGTGCACTTCTTCCAGACTAAAGCAAAAATTCATCCCTCATGAATGATAAACGCTCAGCAGTCCCCATTTCCAGTATCCAGAGACAGCAAATTTCCTGCTTTCATATAGCAGTATTGCAAAGACCAGTGTTTTCTTTTGAATAGAAATGTCATGAAAGAGAACAATTATAGAGTAAACAAAAAGTATGAGATGAACTATCACATGGACTTCAAACTATCATTTCATTTTGGCAACCAAAGATTTTATAGGGACATTCGTCATACATCTCAAATTTAAATGGACAAATTACCCTTATTTAACAATCAAAATATATCCATCTTAGAGTTATTGCCTATCTTCTCTCCTTGTCCCAGCTCCTTCTCAGTACTTCAAGTGGAGTCCAAATCACCTTACTGTTAAAAAAAAAAGCCTTTAAATTTTCTCAGTTTTGATGAACCCAAAAAAAAAAAAAAAAGAAAGAAAAAGAAAATTTTTAACAAAATAAAGTTCAGCACTGGACAGCACTGATAGCTAAATAATTCAGGTGAAAAGTGCTCAATTTCCACGTTGGCTTCAAACGTGTATTTACATTCATTTTCTGACAACAGGGGCCACCAACATTAGTATGACTTTGGAAGGCATGGGACAGGTTTTATCTTGTTTCAGAGAGAAATGAAAAATAAATATCTCTCTGAATAAAGGAATTAATTCTTCCATTAAAAGAATAAACTGGCACATCACAGAATTTTCTTCATTTAAGAAAATCATTTCCTAGCTAATGAGAAATCAGTGTTTCTTAAGAAATTCAGGAGAAATTAAATTTATACTGTTACCTATTGCTACTAAATCTTTTAAGTCTATAATGCCACTTTTTAAACTAGATTTATATCTCCTAAACTGTACATTTATAATAGGGACAATTACAGATGTCATAGGATTTATAGTAAACTTGTCAACAGTGTTACATATATACAAACATATACACATGTGTATATCTATATGCACATATGTATATTTATATATGATATAATCATCCAGGAAATGTCCCTAGAACAAAAATATTCTGTATAAATGTTATTGAATGAATAAAATTCTTATCCATGTAACTATAGCATAACACTCTATAAAACAAATATCCATATTAGTTACAATGTACTTTCTTAAGACTACTAAATGGAGAAAATGAAAAATAAGCATTTTCAATTACCATTTATCCCATTCATTTATCCTATAAGTACTAGATTTCTAATATGTTATTTTGTTGGTTTGCTACCTGGTTTATTTTCCTTATTTTTCTGAATACGTGATGGACTATTCATGTCTCACATTTTGAGAAACTGATTATTTTAAAGACATTTGAAATGACTATATCATATGCTTGATTCAAGGTTTTTTTTAGGTGATTTAGGTTTTTTTTTAGTGATGAATTTTTAGTGATGAATTCACTATGGCTGCCATTGAAAGAATAAGGACAATTCAAAGGTGTCACAAACCTAGTCCTATGTAATAAATATATTAATTGTTAAATTATCTATTTAGGGAAGCAGATGGCATTTAAACTTTTTAATTAACACTTCATCCTTATGGCAAAATTAAAATTATTTGTTATATATTTCATAAATATGATCCTCTTGTAATTGCAATCTTATTTAAGGGTATATCTGCCATTGGTAAGAGGTAATTAAACCCAAAGATTGAACTAAAAAAACTTTTAACTGAGATATATTTTTTCTAGCATCTCAAACATCCAATTATTGGGAAATATTTGATGTTATTTTTCCATTTTTAGTTGTCATTCAAATGTTTGCTATGAAACCTACACCTTTACATAGTTTAAATAGAAGCACATTTCAATGTAATAAAGGCTTTGTGAGTTAATCATATTACATTGGTTTTACATCCCCATTTTCTTCATTAGGAGCAAATTAGCATGTTTTGTGCCAGAAATGGTTTTACTTAACTTAGTTGCTTTCCCAACTTCTTACTTATTAAAAATGTTATCATTATCTGCTATGCCGATATAATTTCACAGACAACCAATATTTTTCCTGCATGTGTACATAAATGGATATTTGTCATCTTCGTTATATTTGAATTTGGCTTATGAAATCATAAAAAATTGGTATATTTGCATAATTGAGAATAATATCATAGTAAACCATTCCATGGGAATTCTTGGGAGTGGGAGGAATGGTCTTACACCCTTAACATATTTACTTTTCCCACTATATAACCTGTAAATGTGTATACATGATAAAGAGGCAGTCAATATTACCAAGTACCTACTATATGAAAAACACTATCCTAAGTGTTGAGGATATAAACAGAAGTAAAAGATATAATTCCTGTCCTCAATATAATGGGGGAGACAACAAGCAAACAAAAATATATGAACAAGCTACATGCATGAAAGGTAGTAAATAGTTAAAAGGGGGGCAGCTGGGTAGCTCAGTGGATTGAGAGCCAGACCTAGAGACAAGAAGTCTTAGGTTCAAATCTGGCCTCAGACACTTCCCTGCTGTGTGACCCTGGGCAAGTCACTTGACCCCCATTGCCTAGCCCTTACCACTCTTCTGCCTTGGAGCCAATACACAGTATTGACTCCAAGATGGAAGGTAAAGAGTTTAAAAAAAATAGTTAAAAGAAGGAAAGCATTAGAATTAAGAAAGGATCTGAGAAGAAATTGTAGAAGAAATTTTAGTTAGGACTTGAAGGAATCCAGAAGGCAGAGACAAGGATGGGAAGCAGTCTAGGCAAGGCACATAGCCAGAGAGAATATTTAGCATCAAGAGATGGAATATCTTGTTCCTCTAATAGCAAGAAGTCAGGTCTATGGAGAGGAGTTTATGAAGAGTTTTGAATGTCAAATAGAGCCTTTTGTATTTAATTCTACAGATGACAGGGAACTATTAGGGTTTATTGAGTGGGGTGGGGGGTGTGTGTGACATGATCAGACCTGTACTTCTGGAAAATCACTTTGATAGATGAATGGATTAGAAGGAAAAGAGGCTTGAAGCAGGCAAAAACGTCAGCCGACTACTGCAGTAATCAAGGCATGAATTAATGAAAGACTGCACTAAAGTGGTGATAATATAGAGGAGAAAAAAGGGCACATTCAGTGTCAAGAAAGGAAAAATGGAAAACACTGGTTTTGTCTTCTAACCTCAGGCCTTCACTGCAATGAAAGGCAGAAGGACATTCTATGCACCCTGATAATAGGGATGCAGAGAGTATGGTCTGAATTATTTGGGTTATATCCCATTCTTCCTTTGAGTTACATGAACCATTTTTTTAGTCCTGCGCACGATCGAAGAGCTAGAAAAGTAATTGAGTAAAAGCCAGAACGTAAGCTAGCTGAAGGCAAAGATCCTGTCCTAAATTCATTTATATCCATCACAGCACTTAAGACACAATACCTTGCACAAAATAGAAGCTGGATATATTTGTCAGTTATTACATCCCTTCTATCATTAGAGTACCTATTAAGATTACAGTCACGTAATTTTTTGAAAATGAAAAAGTTCATTTTTATTCTTGAAGAATTACCCTATGAACAAAAATGAGACCAAGTTTCTTAAGAACTAGGAAAAATTTCAGATCTTGGAATCTTTATTTAACACTCTGAAAAACAATGAACTATATGATGTGGAGAAGAGAAGAAATAAAGAAATGCCAAAGCAATACATTTTAACCTATAGAGAAATGTGTGCCTGTATTTTCTTGTTACTGTTAACCATTGTAAAAAAAAAAATCTATCTTTTATGTGAGTACTGTTGTTCCTGGTGACATCATGTGGCTGATGATGGTATCTACAGCAGAATCATGAGGGTGCTAGAACTAAGAGTTGTATTTCTTGGAGGGAAAGAAAAGATTCCAAATATGGACCTTCTTTAACATGAAATAAAGAGTTTCATCAATATCAAAATTCTACTCAAGTTATGTCTTATTTATTGTATAAGCAGAGAAAAACGTGATATCTATGTATATACATTCAGATTATGCATACATACCTTTATATAAGGCATGTACACATACATCCATGAGAATCAGGGGAAATAAAACATTACTGGCGTTATCATTTCAATTTAATTAAATTCAACAAATATTATGGTGTTACTACTATGTGCAAAGTGATTTGTGAGGAGCTAGAAAAACACAAAGACAAAAAAGAAACAGTCCCTGCTCTCAGGTAACTTCCATTCTACTGGGGGGTGGGGAGTGAGAAGGGACAAAACACATATACAAGTAAGCAAAGTTTAACAAGAATAATTCAATGAGGCAGCTAGGTGGCTCAGTGGATTGAGAACCAGGCCTAATGAGTGGAGGTCCTGGGTTCAAATTTGATCTCGGGCACTGTGTGATCCTGAACAAGCCACTTACCCCCATCGCCTAGCCCTTACTGCTCTTCTGCCTTTGAACTAAAACACAGTATTAAATCTAAAACAAAAGGTAAGGGTTTAAAAATTCATTTTTAAAAAATGTAAAGCAGAATTCCAAAAGGAAAGAGTGATAGTAACTGGGGAGATCAGAGGGGACTTCAGGTAAGAGGTGGCATCTGAGCTGCATTTTGAAGAAAACAAGAGGTTATAGGAGTTGAAGGTGAAAAAGGAGTATATTCCAGAAATAAAGAACCCACTAGTGCAAAGTCACAGAGGAAGGATGAAAAGTCACAAACAGTTAGCAGGTTAGTTTTCATAGAATGGAAAAGACATGAAGGAGGCCATTTTCCTCAAGAAAACAATCATTCATTTGAATTCTTAGAGATTAATGTAGTTGGCTTGAGAGGTGATAAAGGTAGAACTGACGAGTTTGTCATTTTTTACTTTTGCCAGTTCAAACTTTCTTTTAAAAATGGGTTTCTGCAGCTAGGTAATGGGGAAAATATATTGTCACATTTTTTCCACTAAAAACATACCAAAGAATTGTTTCAAAGCATAGATGTTCACTTTTGCTCAGTTTTTAGCCTGAATTTTTAAAATTTATCTATGATAACTAATAACATATAATGCAATATCAGTAATTTTGAAGCAAACCTAGTAATTAGTGATGATAAATAACAACCTGATACAGCATTAACAACTTTGAATTCAGCTTAATTTTACCTCAAGATGTTAATTCTTACAGTCTTTTCATCATGTAATTTCTCATGATAGCTAGATACAATTGAACTAATCCTGATTGCTCATGACTAAATTGAATATTGGAGAAGTAAATAAATGTCTCTACACGTTATACAAAAAGGCCCATTATTCTGATTCTTTCATTTAAACAGATGAAATTTGACCCAGAAAGTACAAGCAACTTGCCAGACGATATAATAAGTAGCAGAGTCAGGATTTGAACCCAGAATCTTTGACTCGCTATCCGGTACCCTTTTCCACTCTACTGTACTACCTCCTCTACCAAAACCATTACTGAGATAACAAGGTAGAGGGTGGGGCACCTCAGAATAAAGCTCTACTAAACATTCACGTAAAATCCTCCCTTGGCTCCAAAGCTACAAGCAAGGTATGGTTCTTTCATTAGCCATTTCTTCATTTTCCTGCTTCATTTTCACAATCTACCACATCTTTAATTTTCACTTTGGATGATGTTCCATAATCCAGGGAATCCTCTTCACTTATCAGGGGAAGAGCCTCTAAATTTGAATCTGTTATCAGAAAGAAACTATCATTTTGGGAACTTTACCAGGACTTCATAAAGAGTTTATCATAAAGATAGTTCCTTGGGGAACCATTATTTTGAGATATGAGCCTAAATGAAAAGATGTCTTTTAATTCAAGCAGCTGAATTTTGACAGGACAGGGTAATGGGCAAGTCACATGTTTACTGAGGTAGTTCTCCTAGAGTGAGGGAAAATGAAGTCCAGTAAGAAAATAAGAACAGATTTCTTTTTTACTCTTTTCCATTGTCTATTTCACACATACACACACACACACAAAAAAAAAATCTAGACATTCTATGGCCTTTGAACTAGTATAAGTACATGAACTATTTCTTTGAGACTGAATTCCTAAGGAAATCTGGGGCATGCTTGGCACTACTGCTAAGGCTATTTTTGGAGACAGCCAGGGCATGTGGTTGACTATCATCAAGATAGATGCTCCACTGTGATAGCTAGCTATTGAACTAATGGCCATTGGCAATTGATGCAATGATGGTATCATTTGTTCAGGGCAGATCACAAAAGGAAAAAGAAGGTGAGCTTAGGGTTGATGTGATGCAAAACCATCTGCGGCATCCCATTGCCTTCACCCATGACAAAATTAAAACCTGTAAGGAAAAACCCAAAGCATATTTTTCCCTTTACATTTGAGGTAAGCCTGTACTTCTAATTAGCGAAGTTCAAAACTCCCTTTTTTTCTCAGTAGCTCTCAGTTCCTTCTCATGTGCCCTCACACAGAGGTGTAATATGACTATCTGACTTAAAACATACCCCCAAAAAAGGTTCTTTGTTTTGCTAGAAAAGGAGGATATTTTTATGACATAAACACTGCAAATGTCCAAAGCATTAATTGTTTTTCTTTACCACAAGAGAGTTCCTTTGGGAAGGGAGTAAGAAATGACTCCTATAAAGATAAAAGACAATAATGTTCTTTAATAAAAAGGGGAAATAGACAAAGCTTAATTGTTTTGGAAGACTACTTTCACAGCTAAAGTATTAGTTGAGTTTATCCTTTCAAAATCTCAACTGTAGATTATGAAGAATTTTTATCCATAGTAAACTTTATTTGCTCAATTATAGGATCTAGTTTTCTTCCTTCAAAAGGACATTATTTCCAATAAACTTTTTTTAAAGTTTCAAACACTGTCAGTTATAGAAAAAATGTATAAGATTTTAAGATGTTCTACTTCCACATTTTAGTCAGATGGAATTTTTATCCCAAGAAAAAATGTGTTGCCATGTCAAGAGTTTAACTGGAGAATCTCTATAAACGTATAGTGTGGTCTAGGATATTTTTCAAAGGGGAAACCTATCCTATATCTAGGAGTGAATACCAACAATACTTGTGCATGTCAGTTGAACAAATGGATTTCTCCATTAATCATACCGTTATAAATGATAGCTTTAACACTTGAATTTAGTCCAAGGAAGAACAAGGAAGCCTAGTAGAGCCCCTGAGCTTGATCTGACAACCTCAGACACAAAGAAAGGGCTTTTAATGTTTATTTTTTAAAAAGCTGGACTTGATGAACACAGAAAGTAGGACTAGAGTTTTTATTGGTGTATTTCTCTGTGACCGTGACAGCGTGGACACTAAATCAAATTCAATTTGCAGGGGATTGCTAATGACTTATCCTGCTTTCAAAACTGGAAACGATGAAGTATTTTGGACAAAAAAAATAAAAAATACGGTTACAGGATAGAATCAAACTCCTTTTGATTCATTTCATTCATTCATTTGTTCGTTCTTTCGTTTGTTGGTTTGTTTCTTTGTTTTAGAGAGATGCCAACTTTCCTCCCTAGATTCACATTAAAGAACTCTATTAATGAAGCTCCTGGCGACTTAGTTTGGGCATAGCCGTGGAGAGAGGGTGGGAGGGAAAGAGCCTGCTTTCTGTCCTCAAGTGCTCTTGAAGCAATTTATAAAGCCACGGTGAAGTACATAGAAAGCAATAGCCACGGCATCTCTAGAGGATAACTTGGCTGTCCAGGGTATCAAAGCTGCAAGGGGAAACAAGGTCTGTGGTCAGTATAGTATTTCAGTAAAGCTAGCTCCAGGGCCCTGCACACTCTCGGAATGCGTGGGAGGTGGAGGCCATTATCTGCACAGGGGTTTAAAGGAACAGAGGAGGCTTTATGATCACCCCACCACCACCACAGCAAGGTGAAGATGATGCAAGTTCTAGATTTCCAGGCCTTTGATTCCCTATTATTTCTTTCTCTGGAGGCTCATCACTGGCATTTGTATCAGCACATCTGAGAGGCATCCCCTCCCCAAATACCCTTCCTTTCCCCCAACGAGGACCAGAATAGACTCCATTCAATTATTCACTTCAAAGTTTCCCATTTCAATCCCTTGAAAATAATTCACCGATGACAATAAATCAGCTTCGGGAACTGTCAGAAAGCTCAATGTTGAGCCAATAATCATTTTGGAGAGAGGAGGGACTGAAGAGATCCGGTCATCTAGAGTGTCATTTACTATTAAAACCTGACTGGCAGTGGCCAGTTTGTGTTTATGGTTTTTTTTTTTGTTTTTTTGTTTTTTTGTTTATTCCATTCCTTGACCCTGAAAGTCAGTTTCCTTCAACAAATATATTTTTAGATCCTCTAGTTATCCCATAAGCCTCCTTTAACCTTCACTGCAGCAAGCGGACACTTTTTTTTCATATATTAATTGATTTTTTTTTTAAGACTGAATCTTTCTATCTCATTCACCTGGGCTGAAAGTTCCACAAGCACTCACCTGCTGATCTTGATGCCAAAACAACAGCAACAACAAAAAGGCTTTACATACAGAAGAGCTTCCTCAGCAGGGTCTGGTTTGCCCTCCTGAGATATTAGAAGTTCACTATATCAGTGCCAGATTTATAACCAACCCTATCCGAGCTTAGGACTCCTGGAACTCGAGCCATCCACCAGCTGCAGCCTCTCCTGGAAGCAAGGAGGACAAGCCTGAGCCACACTTTCAACAGCAACTGCTTAAAGAAAGCCACATTAAAGGCCTTTAAATAAGGCATTCAGTCACAGGCTTAGAAGCAGATCTTCTGCCCCAGGACACAAAATGTGGCTCATTACTCTTATTATTATTACTTATTATTTTATTAATTACTACTACTACTACTACTACTACTACTACTACTACTACTACTACTACTACTACTACTACTACTACTACTACTACTACTACAGGTCCACCGAGTAATTTGGGCAAAAATCTTCAGCTTTCCTAAAAAGTGTTCATATCCACTATCGTCCCTAAATGTTTAGAAGTTCTGGATTCTATTTAAACATATACATGATGCCTCCCTCAACAGAATGTACGCTTCTCAAGGGCAGGGGCAATTTTATTTTGTCTTTGAATCACCAGCACTTACCAGTGCATTTGTTGTTGTTTAGTGATTGAGTCTTGTCCAATTCTTCATGACTCAATGGACCCTATTACTAGTTCCAATTACCTTTTGCTTTCTTTTTCTTTTGATTATTGTTATTAAAAACCCTTACCTTCTCTAAGAATTGATACTAGGTTCCAAGGCAGAAGAGCAGTAAGGACTGGGCAATTGGAGTTCAGTGACTTACCCAGGGTCACACAGACAGACCCTCCTCTATCTCCAGCTTGGCTCTCTGTTCATGGATATATCTAGCAGTCCTTTGTCATTTACTTTCCACGGATGGCTCCCAGGCCAGGTCTCTTTCTTTCCTGAAAGTGATATAAATTTTCCTTGGCTTTAAAGACCACATACTACTAGTACTTCATCTCACATCTGAGTCTGCATAGTCAAAGAATTTTAAATTTCCTAGCCCACCCAGGGATTCTATTCTTTTACAAAAGTGGGTCTCATCCTGCGGATTCAATACAAATTCAGAAAATTAAAGCAGGCACAGGCTTCCCTAAATAGAGTCATTCTGACTTCCAAAACCCAACTTTAATTTAAGGCAGTGATAATTGGGGAGAGGAAGAGTGCAAAGGCCACCGTACTTGATATCTAAAGACAGGTTTAAATCTTAGCTTTCCATTTACTGTGTGACCTCGAGTCACTAGCTTTTTCTGGGTCTCTTTTCCATAAGATGAGTGTAGAGTTATACAATGTCCAGCACCTCACTCTGCAGTGATGATAATGCTGGCACTCCCTATCCTTACAGGGATGTTGGAAGACTTAAATGAGTTAAGAAGTGTAGAAGTTCATTAAATCACAAAGGGCTAAATAAATATAAATGTGTTGTTATTATAATTTTATTATTAATGTAAGAACTTAACTAGTAGTAGTGATATCATATTTTTAAGGCTTTAGAGAGTGCTTTTTTTCAAAGAGGCCTATGAAGAAGAGGGTAGAAATATATTTATTTCTATTTTACAGATGAAAAACTTGAAACTTGAAAAATGAAATGACTTGCCTCTGGTCACACAACTGTTTAGGTATTGAAGTTGAGATTTAAACACATGTTTTCTGACTCTTAAAAAAGGGTGCCCAGGAAGGACTTTGAGCCAGAGTAAAAAATCACTTTGATTTTTAAAAAGAAAAAAAAAATTGGTGAATGGATTAAATGTATTTTCTAAAATAAATCAAAATCAAAGAAATTAAAATAATACATAAAGAAAATAATTAAATTTAAGGACTCTTAGAGATCACAAATAACAATATAAGCCTTTTACTCCAGAATTCTTACTCCAACACACACACACATTCACACACACACACAAACATGACACACCATTTATACCAATATACACTTAGATCATATTATAGGGATTACACTAACAACTATTAATATGAGTTCCAGAACAATATAGGGATTTGACAAAAGAATAGAGATTTCAAATTTTTCTTTTTCTTGTCTTTCTGGGATGATAGGATCCTATATTAAGAGCTAAAAGGTACCTTGGGAACCATCTATTCCAACCCCCTCATTTTAGATGAGGAAACTGAGACCCAGCATAAAAAAACATACTTCAATAAAGCAATGTAGCCTAAGGATTTACTACTTGGTAAATAAGGGGAGGCAAGCAAAGTATTGTGGAGCAAGTACTGAACTTGGAGTCAGAGAACTAGAGTGTGAATCTTGCCTTCCATTCCTAAGCTGTGTGACTGTAGACCATTCATTTAACCTTAATTAAAAGCATTTCTTACTGGCTTTCCATTCATTCATTTATTCATCCACTCAATCATTCATTTACAGATATATTTACATATTCATTCATTTATATATTTGTTTATTTATTCATTTATTTGGTTTTACTCTCATTTACATGATGACAAATGTAACAAATACAAAAAAGCAATTTAATTTTTTGTCCTTCCTATCGACCTCTTTCATCTTTTGTCCTGTATTCATTCCAACTTCCATTTTTCCTGAGTATATCTAATATTATCTTCAGCCATTGGAACTCTGAATATCAAGACCTCTGTGACCTTTTTCTACTTCAAGGTAGGCTGCAAAAAGCCTGGCATACAACTGGGAATCCCCAGAAAGGTCAATTAGGCCACTGGCACTGCAGGCCAAGGGTAGAAATTGGTACAGAAGGTCATAAGCATCGGAGCCTATAAAAGCCACAAAAGCTTTCACCTTGAAAAAAAAATTAACCTCTTGTGACACTTAACCACAAGTCCCAAGGTAATTGCATTTTACTGGAATCAGACCTAACAAGTACTTTATAATTAAAGATCACGCTGGTTTCCTTTAACATCACTTGCAACCTAATCATGGACTTGGAGCGCCTCACAAATAAAAGGGCTGTTTAATATTTATTGAGCACCTGCAATTATCCTTTACATTTTTCACTCTGAAAATCCTATTTTAAAAAAAAATCTCTGAGGATCCTAATGATGATGATGATGTTAAAAGCCTCTTAATTTTGCTCCTTTTCCCTTTCAACTCCCTTTTTTGTACTGTCTTCCTCCATTAGAATGTAGACTCGTTGAAGGCAGGGACTCTCTTTTTGTCTGTTTTTCCAATCCTAGCACTTAGTGCCTGGTACGTAGTAATTTTTAATAAATGATACATCAAATCCAATTTATATAGCACTTTATCAGGAGCAACTAGGTGAGCAGAGAGCCAGGCTAGAGACAGAAGTTCTATCTGTGTGACCCTGGGTAAGTCACTGAACCCCAATTGCCCAGTCTTTACTGCTCTTCTGCCTTGGAACCTAGTATCAATTCTTAGAGAAGGTAAGGGTTTTTAATAATAATAATCAAAAGAAAAAGAAAGCAAAAGGTAATTGGAACTAGTAATAGGGTCCATTGAGTCATGAAGAATTGGACAAGACTCCATCACTGAACAACAACAAATGCACTGGTAAGTGCTGGTGATTCAAAGACAAAATAAAATTGCCCCTGCCCTTGAGAAGCGTACATTCTGTAGAGGGAGGCATCATGTATATGTTTAAATAGAATCCAGGACGTCTGAACACTGAGGGATGATAGTGGATAGAGCACTGGGCTTGGGGAAGATTAGAGTTCAAATCCAGCCTCCCTAACTGTGTGACCTTGCCTCAGTTTCCTTAACTATAAAATGAGGAAATTAACAGCACCTGCCTCCTAGAGTCATTGTGCAAATCAAATGAGACAATATTTGTAAAGCACTCAGCACTAGTGTCTGGCACTTACTAGGTGTTTAATGAAAATTTTTTTTGATACATTCCTTCTTTCCTTCTTTTTTATTCCTTCCTTCCTTTCTTCCTTTTGGTTCACTTCTCCATGGACTGATGCATGCTATGTGGTAGGTACATCATACTCAATAACTGCATATTGTTGTACAATAAATTGTAGGATTTAAATATAATGGAGTATTACTATACTGTTAGAAATAATCAAAGGGACAGTTTCAGAGAAACTGGGAAGGCTTGAATGAAATAATGCTGAGGGAATTGAACAGAACCATGACAATAATTTACACCATAACAACATCATTAAAGGCAAACTACTTTGAAAGATCTGATAACTCTAATCCACACAAGGACCAACTATGATTCCAAAGGGCCAATGATAAAACCTACTGCCTACCTTCTGACAGAAAGGTGATGGACTTAGAGGGCAGAATGAGATTTCTTTTTTTTGTACATAGCCAATATGGAAATTTTCCCCCTTAATTTGTATGCTTCATTGTAATATTTATATATTTTATTATATTTCTGTTTATATATTTGTTATAAGAGTTTAGTTTGGTTTGGGGGAGGGAGTTTGTTTTTATTTTCTAATAAAAGGGAGGAGGATGTGGAAGAGAATGAAAATAGAGTTTTGTACTTGAAAAAAAATTAAGTTTGAAGTCAAGAAACTGTGGATAAGTAAATCAATTTCACCAAACCTCAGTTCCCTCATCTATAAAATGAAGATCCTTATACTACCTTCCTCATCAGATATTTGTACATCCTTAAAATTAAAGAGCTGGATGATTTAATAAATGCTTACTATATGCCAGGCATTGCATTAAAAATAGGAAATATAATACAAGCAAAAAAAGGCAATCCTCCCCTCCCCTCAAGGAGTTTACATTCTAAAAAGGGAAGACAACATTCAAAAGAGACCTAGAAAGCGGGGAAGTGGAGGGCTCTAGTCTGCATGGGAGCAAGGCTGCTAAGGAGATGGAAAAGTCTGGGGTGTCAGGAGGGAAGCCAGTGGAATAGTGAGCAAGGATGCTCTGGGCACTTCATGAGATGGAGGTCCTGGTGAGAGGAGAGGTCACAGGAGAAGTAGCCTCTCCATGGTGACAAGGTTGCTGGCAAGAAGATGAGAAAGTATTTAAAATATTTAAGTATTTAAAAATAGGAATGATTATTGTCAAAAGTTTCATACCAATAAAGATTTTCATCATTAGGCTTCAATTAGTATGGAACTGATAGATTCAGATGTGAACTTTGCTGGGGTGAAGGCTATACAGCTTATAGCTAGAGAAGTTTCTTTATATAAAGATAGAAAATGGTTATGTGAACTCATGGGATGGTTTTAACTTGGGGGTTACAAGAACTCGACTGAGATAAAAGGCAGAACAGATGTGTGGAATCTAAGAAGGGAACTACTAATAATAACTCACATTTATATAGAACTTTAAAAATGACAAAGTATTTTACATACATTTTCTTAGTTAGTCGGTCCTCATACCAACCCTATGATTTATGTACTATTATTATCCCTATTTTGTGATGAGAAAAGTGAAGCCTAGAGTAATTAGGTGACTTGCTCAGGATCACAAAACCATTAAGTATTGAAGGTGGGATTTGAACCCATATCCCTGGCTCTGGGTCCACCACTCATTCCACTATGCCAATTTTCTAGCAATATTATCTATTCCAATGAATGCAACTATGCCTGTGATGCCCAGTCCAAGAAAAAAACTTGTAGAGGGGTTCTTTTCAGTATCCACCAAAAATTCATGTTTGATGCTGAAGGGATTCTATGAAGTGAATTCTACATTTTGAAAACTGAGATACCTATTAACATTTGAAATAAAATTTCTTTGCTTTTTCACTTATTCAAAGCATCTTTTCTCCTGAATTTTTAACTTCAGCTTTTATATATGCAGTTATGCACATATATATATATATATATCATATACATACACTAATGCTTCATGTAGTCTACATGCTGCACAAAATCAGGAACCATTTCTTAGAAAGATGATATGGTATGGAATTGGATGGAATTGGGCTCAAATTCTGCCTCTGACATTTACTAGCTACCTGAGAGTGGTCCAGTCACAACCTCTCTAAATCTCAATTTCCTCTTCTGTAGAATGGGCATAATAATACATCACAGAATTGTACAACTCAAATGAGATTGTCTATGGAAAATACTTTGAAAACTCTTAAATTCTATATAATAAGTTTATTTAATTTTATATTACTTTACATAAAAGATTAATTTTAGATTTCTTTATGTAACAGACATGTAATAATTATACTTTATATAAGAGATATAGTAATTAGACATTCTTCATATAGATTATCTAATTTCTCTTGCAACAATCTAGTGAAATAGGCACTGCTGTCATCCCCATTGTACAGATAAGAAAACTGAAGCTGAGAGTAAGAGATTGAGTTACACAGCTAGAAAGGGACTGGGAAGGATTTGAACTCAGGAATTCCTGACTCCACACCTAGCACTCTCACACTGAGCTGTCTATACAAACATACACTATTATTTCTCATCTCTCTATCTCCCTTTGCATATATTTCACATAGCAGCCATTCAATAAATGATAACATTGAACTTAACATTTTGTGTATATTGGTGTTCATTAATGTGGCCAATGTATAACTTTTCACCACTTCCACACCATTCTCATTTGAAGCTCACAAAGGTGCCTTATCCCCCTCTGAAAATTGAACTTCCTGATCTCTGCTCCCTACTTACCTCACTTTCTGTGGCTCCCGCTTTCCATAAAAGTTTTGTTTTGGTGGAAGTTGTGGTTCAATGCATCTATATCAAATTGTTTCTGCTTATCCTGATGATTAGACCTAATTCAAACCACTACTCAGCTTTTGAGCTTAAGAAGGAACCCAAAAAAAGAGGAAACCCAATGAGCTAATGTAGGTTTATTATATAACCCCACCATTTGTTAGTAATATAGCTGAAAGAGCTACCTTGCCAACTCAGAAGAAACTTTTAGATACAGTTTCCAAAAATTATTATAACACCTCTGCGAGAAAACAGAGGCACAATACAACAAAAGAATATTGGGGGGGGGGCAGCCGGGTGGCTCAGTGTGTTGAGAGCCAGGGCTAGGGGCCTGGCTTTAAATCTGGCTTCAAACACTTCGTAGCCATGTGACCTTGGACAAGTCACTTAACCCCCATTGCCTAGCCCTACTGTTCTTCTGTCTTGGAACCAATACACAGTATTGATTCTAAGACAGACAGCAGGGTTTTAAAAAATAGAATATTGGTCTATATTTCAGTGAAACCTTTGTAAGGCTTCTTAACTTTGTCGGGTGAAACCTATGAACTCTTTCTTAGAATAATATTTTAAATATAAAAAATGGGGAAAATACATAGGTTTTCACAAAGGAAACCAACATTGAAATTCAGTTATAAAATATTTTTAAAGCAAGTTCATGGACTCCAGATTAAGACAATGTGCTAAGGGTTTTCTTTTTTCTATTCCACATTTCCCAGGTGCTCCATTAGACCATTAACTCCCTTTTTAGTTTTGTCATTATCGTCTGGGAAGCTTGAATTGGTTTATAAAGAATAATTCAGAATGTTTTTCATTTGCTTAGGACATCCATTAAGTCACCATGGTTAATCAAGAAATGGGCTTATGTATCCATGAACCCTAGGCTCTCTGATTATTCAGATACCAGATGATGCCAAAGCAACAGTGATGGGTTTACAGATTAACAGTCTGTGAATTCTTATGTTTGGTTTGGTTTGGGTTTTTTATTTGGTTTAAGCTGAAGGCAATATTTTAGTTTTTAAAAAGATTGTCCAAAAATACCTTTCTTCCTCCCCAAGTCAAAGAAAAGTGAATTTGAATTTTGTCAGGGTTGGGAGTGGGGGGGATTTCTCAGCTTTATTAAAAGGCAGAATGGCACAGAGGATAAAGAGCCAGCCTTGAAACAAGGAAAACCGGAGTTCAAGTCCAGAATCTGACATCTACTGGCCAGGAGTCGTCCCTGGGCCAGTCATTAACCTCAGTACTCTAGGCAGCTCTTTGAAACCAAAAATTTCAGAGAAGATACTGGCTTACATTGATACAGGGAGTTTCCTCATGTAGGAACTCTCAATATTTATGAAATTGCTGGTCCAGTCCTTGTCCCCTATTAGAAGATGCGATGTTGCAAAACAAATATAAAAGGGATAAAAGAACAGTTTAAACATTTCTTGGGGGGGGTGTGTGTGTGTGTGTGTGTGTGTGTGTGTGTGTGTGTGTGTCTAGAAGTTTAAAAAAAAAAAAGACCCAAGATTTAAGTCCTAATTTGAACCAGCCAGATTGACTTCTCTTTTCTCCATAGGCATTAACTATGTTCCTTCTGGGAAACCCTATTTATGCCAAGAATACAGGGGGGACATTTCAAAGCAAGACTTAAAGACTATTTTTAGTGTGCAACAAGAGAAAAATCAGAGATAGGCTTCAGTAAACCTTACTAGGGCTAGAGGTAGAGGCAGCAAAAACCAAAATAACTTTTAAAATTTAGAGCCACCCCAAAATGTACTTGGTGAAAATATACAAGGAAATAGATTACATTTGCATTTGAAAATGTGACAATCCTCAGAGTAGGCACTCGTGTTTACCTTTGGTCATCTAGGCAACCAGTGGTGAACTTCCTATCAGGAAGATTTGAGTTTCAATTCTGAGGCCCATCAATGAGAAATAATTTCTATAAAAGGTTTCATCTAACTTGTAACAGCTGAGACAGTAACAAATGGAAAGTTTCAGGGAGCCAGGTTTCTACCAAATATTTTTTTAACCTTCTGATAATTAGTCAAAAATTGAACAAGAAGAAGTAGTGAGTTCCCCATTGAGGGAGGTCTTCAAAATAGTATTACCTCCATTCACATTTGTTTTAGAGATTTCCTTTCAGACACAGGATGAATTAGATGACCTTTGAGAAATCATCTGATTCTATGTTTCTGGCAAGTCTTTGGGCTCCAATTCAATGATCTTTCCACTAGACCATCGTGCCAGAAGGTTGCCACAAAGTAGTGTCCAGAATACAGATCCAAATCTTTGAAATACTTTTTCCTGAGAAAACCTATATCAAAGATAATATCTAGGAAACTATAATATAATGGAATGAGCATTTATTTCAACCCTGTTTACTAATTATATGATTTTACACACTTCAATGAATTTTCACTGCAGCTCAGTCCCCCTATCTATAAAATGGGCTAAGACAAAATCATTACTTTGGACTTTTAGAAAATCAAATGAGCCCAAATGTCCCAAATACTGAACATGTGTAGAGAATAAAAAACGTGCCCTTTGGTAGAATGCTTTTTTTGGTAGCCAATACTTGTGTAGAAACAAATGAAACTTTTTTTTTAATTTCGACATTAATATTTTAATGAAATAAAAAGAATAAAAAATATTAAACTCTAAGACAAGTAGTTGATTAGCCATATCTGACTCTTCAAAACCCCTCTTGGGGTTTTCTTGGCAAAGTTACTAGAGTGATTTGCCATTTGCTTCTCTGGGTCACTTTACAGAAGAAGAAACTGAGGCAAACAGAGTTAAGTAATTTGCCCAGTGTCACACAGCTATAAAGTGTCTAAGGCCAGATTTGAACTTAGGAAGGAGAGTCTTTGTAATTTATCATTCTAGGCCAGGTGCTCTATCCACTGCACCACCTGGCTGTTTGGAGACAACAAGTAGGGCACTTCTGAATTTCCATCCTAGAAGGGAATCTCTCTAGACCTTTCTCATATTTCCTTTTTACTGACTTTAGGGAATGAGAGTTGCTCCATGGACCCACTCTGATTAGACACAGAAACTTCCACCAAATAGCCATCCTCAGAAGGAGGTGCTTGATATCTCTTCCTCCATCTTTCCCAACGTCCTACCTAGTTCTGTGGGTAACAGCCCAGGAAGCGCATGGACCCAGACTCAGGGCTGAGTTCCTACATAGGAAATGAACAGTGATTCTCCTCTCCTTCCCAACAGAAACAAAGCCAAGGACACAGAAGATGTACTTCTGAACCTTCCCCAAGAACTGAGGACCCCAGAGAGTCACATTTGATATAGACAAGCTCTTCAGAAGAAAGGCTCCCTATGACCTAAAGCACTATTAACATTGCCACAATATAAAATATTGACAGAAGAGGCGTTTTCTTTGTGATGAAAAATGATACTGGAGGCCTACTTTTTTCTTAAGCTATAAGCAAACATTTTGGAGGTACTTTCCTGCTACATTGGTTGATTAACAGAGCTAAGACCAGATTCAAGAGGGAGATGGGCAGGAGATCATTTACTAAGGAAACAAGATTTGTTTTGTTTTCCATCTCTTAGCCCAGGTACTCAAGTGGAAGGAGAGGCTTCTATTATCAGGCTGATTTTACTGAAACAAATTAATCGCTGGCAAAAATCCTAAGAAGTGCTTCCATCTGCTAACAGAGAAAATATTGCTGGTCTTAAGTGCAATTGCAAAAGTGGTAGAGCAGATGAACCTTAAAAAATAAAGGCCAAATACTCCTTTTCTAAATATTCAGTTCCCAACAAGAGAAGAGTTTTGGTTAGGTTGGTAGAGCTCCCTTCATGTAGCTCTGTGTACAAAGAGATATCCCAGAGAGCTAGCTTTCTTTTGGTCTTGGAGTCATAATGATATTGGTTAGCATTAAAACAGAGGGTTTCTCTTATTTGCTATCTTCATCAGTGTAATCTATTCACTTAATGCTAAATTATTATTTAATTAATTATTAATTAAAATTATTAATAATATTAAATATATACAGTATGCAGAACATTGTGCAGGGTGCTAAGTTTAGATAAAACAGGTTCTCTGCTCTTCCCAAAGCTTTTTAATGCATATATTTTATACTATTTTTTATTAGAGCCTATATAATAGCAATCAAAATTCTCTGATATTTATAAAATTATAGCAGGTACAGGATCACAATAGTTGAAATCCTAGGGTCAAATCTAGTCTTTGCCACTTACTTATCTGTGACCTAGGAAAGGTGACTCTACCTCTCTAGACCCAAGTTTCTTGATCTGTTTAAATCAGCTAAGTACAGTGGATAGCACACTGCGCCTGGAGACAGGAAGATCCAAATTCAAATTCAACCTCAGATACTTACTAGCAGTGTGAGACTGGGCAAGTCATTTAACCTCCAAATCATTGACTAAAGAAGCAAGACTTGTTTTGTTTTTCCATCTCTTAGTCCAGGTTCTCAAGTCAGAAAGAGAGATTTCAATTATCAGCCTGGATTTTGTAGAAATAAATTAATTGCTAGCAAAATTCCCAAATGCCTCATTTTTCTTCATAAGGAAGAAAAATGTAAAAAGAGGACAATAAATAAGAGTACTTACTCCCCAGAGTGCTTTGCAAACCTTAAAAGTGCTATATAAATGCTACTATCATTGTTGTTATTGCTAAAAAAAGGTGGAGGGGTTGGAGGTTTAATTAGATGACTTCTCATGGATCTAGATCTGTGATCCTATGATATAATACTATAAGATTTACAAATCTCCTTATATATCTATTATCACATCTGATACTTAAAACAGACTAGCTCTAGCACTTATTATCTGCATCACCTTGGGCAAGTCTCCTTACTTCTTCAACGTTGCTTCTTCATCTAGAAAATGAGGTGGTTGGATCATATCACCCACTCCAACTCTATGAGTTCCCTAGAGGATAGGGACTACTGATATTGTTTTCTCCATTTTACAGATGAAGAGATTGAGACTTAATGTATTCCCATACACATCACATTCCACAAATATTGGATTGCTTTTTCAGTCCTGGAAATCTAAGTTCAGACAGAGTGAGGCAAGGGGTACCATCAATTATCAATTGGTTCAAAGTAGTTCCATGATCCTGGGGTTTGGGGTTTTGGTAAAAAATCCACAAAGTACAATCCTGCATCTGATGTATGATCATGGGCAACTCACTTAAATCTTTCTGAACCATCATTTCCCATTTATAAAATGCCAATGACAATAACTGATAGCAATCTTTCAGGGTCTTGTGAGGATTAAATAAAGATAATTAACTCTGTAAATTTTATATTTTGTAGATATATAAAGATAGGGACTAAATCTATAATTCATTGGTACGGAGAACTTCTAACTGAGGAAATTGTCTCCACCAATGCACATCATCCATCACTTCCACAACTCATAAATTTAGAGTTGCCTGGAATGCTGAAAGAATAAGGACTTGCCCAGGGTCACAAAGTTAGCGTGTGTCAAAAACAGAACTCGAATATAGAACTTCCTAGATAACTAGTGATCCTGTGGCTAGAGTACTAAATGAGAATGGGAATACCAGAATTATGACAGACACTTACTTGCCTCTGTGTCCTTGGGCAGATCACGTAGCTCTCTACCTCAGTTTCTTTATCTGTAAAATAGAGATGAAAATAACATCCTAGGGTTGTTAGGAAAATAAAATTAGATAATATTCATAAAGCATTTTGCAAATTTTAAAAGGCTATATAAATGCTAGCTATTATTGTTGTTGTTATCGTTATTGTTATTAATGAAACCAGGTCAAAGTCAGCATCTATATATTATTATGTCATGCTACTTTTTCATTAAGTAAATGTCACTACATAAATGTCTATTATTCTTATTTTCACTAAGTAAAATGTTTAAACATGGAATTTATGTAGTCTTAGCTGGTTAATATAATGGCATATGTAATCCAAGGAAGATTAGCTTTTGTGCAGCTGGAAATCTGTGCTTTAAAAACAAGCCAAAGATCACCAGAGTTGGGGCTCAAAGTCAGCAGCTGCACGCACAGGGGAATACTTTTGTACATACAGTATTTATTGTTGTTTAGTCATTTTTCAGTCATGTTTAACTCTTCATGAGCCTTTTGGGAGTGTTCCTGACAGGGACGCTGGAGTGGTTCGCCATTTCCTTCTCCAGATCATTTTACAGATGAGGAAATGGAGGCAAACAAGGTTAAGTGACTTATTTATTGCCACACCACTAGTAAGTGTCTGAACCTGGATTTGAACTCAGGAAGAAGAGTCTTCTTGACTCCCCACTCAGAATGAATTCCACTGTGCCACCTAGCTGTACATACAGTAATTTCTATCATCTCTTCATACCCCCAAGAAAGGTTTACCTTCTGATCCCAAGCATTATATTCAAGTTTAACGTCATCCTATCATATACAGACAATGTATTGTGGAGGAACATTCTATCCTCACCTCCATCAAATAACCTTGAAAAGCCATTCCCTCCTTGTACTCATGAGTGGCCATTTTCTAATTTAAAGAATAGAAACTAGGCTTTGTGTTTCAGGCTCGTTCTTTCCTGACAAATTCCCTATTGCCTTTGGGCTCATTTTATAAAGCAAATCATGGGTCAGAAGAGCCCTACTACAAACAGGGTCATTCCCACCCTTGAGCATCATCCAGGGCCAGAGAAACGGTCCCTGAGGGCTCTTGGTGTCCCCCTTATTCACAATGGTACGTGGCACCAGGATGGGAAGGGCTTTCGTGGTACCTGATTGCTCTTCCCCCATTCATCTTTCAGAAGCTGCGATTTCTGAATGATTACTTTGGACTTTCCAAGGGCACCCATCCTAAGGGGATGCATTTGCTGGCAGAATACTCTCTTTGCCTGAGGATCAGGTCAGCTGCACTTATTCAAATGTCATTCCTGAAGAAAGAACGTGTTATGGAGAGGACGCCGTGCAGAAGTGGAGGGGAGAGAAGGGGAAACCCGCCTTCATCTTCCCACAGAATTCAGATTAGACTATTGTAGACGAAGGGCACGGAGGGTACCAGTGGGGATAGGGTAGGAAGTGTTTTCAGGGCTAAAACCTCTTTACTTGGTGATGTTCCCTTATAACTGAATCAGAGCTCTCCAAGTCTTAGTTCTGCTTGGCAGTCTAAGAGTTCTAAATAGACTAGCTCATCCATCTCTAATGCAAGCTTCAGTCCTTTGTGTCCAATTTTGCCAGCTTACGAGAGAGAACAAATTCTGCTTGAGGAGCAGATTCACAACTTTGATGGGGCTGCTCCAGTTTATGGAAATGTGGCTACAGTGTAGGCTTTGTATAGAGAAAAAAAAATGTCCTCTGGGAGGTACCTTCAGATAATCAGTTGACATGTCTCAGAGCTTAACTTATGCTTTCTCCCTGTTAGGCCACTTCTGACTGTCTTTGAAAGTCTCTTATAATGCCTTTTTTTGGCTGTGTGGGCTAAGAGATTTTAAAAGGTACATTATTGGATGAATGCAAGTAGGCTGTGTAGTAAAGCAAGCCTTCCAGTCTCGGGGCAGTGCTACTCAATAGTCCCAGCTTATTCAGGGGGTTTTATACTGCCATGTTTCACTCCAGGGAGTACAGTGCACTTGGCTTTAAATAGCAGTCTGGGGCATTCACAATGTGGCCAATTACATAGCCGAGGTTATCTATTGATTTACAATGTCAATAGCCAAATGATCCCCATGTCAGACCAGTGCAAGATACGCTATGAAGCCATTAAATACACATCCAGTTACTCAAATGTTGGTTCTATTTAAAGGCAAGACACATGGCTAATGAAGACAGATGATCTGCCAGAGCTCTCATCAGAGACCACCACAGTAAATCCTTAAACCATTGGTGAAAGATTGTAACATGCAAGGATAGAGCAAGAAGGCACTGGCCTCTGCCTAGAGTAAAGCCTCAGTGGGACCATCCTCCATGCCAGAGGATCTGAACCTGGAGTCTGAGTACTTGTGGATTTTTTAAAAGATTCTGATAACTCTATTTCAACCTAATTGGTTTCCTTTTGTGATTCTGTGTATTTTATTTTATGCATCTAAAATCATTATTCTGAAAAGGGGTCCATAGGCTTCACCAGACTGCTAGAGGGGTCCTTGATGTAGAATAATTTAAAAAAAATGTATTCCCAGTCCTAGGCTGCCTAGGACTCAGAGGGGCAGCCCAGCTCTCTGCCACTGCCTCTGCTAAAATTAGTTGGATTTGGATATCAGCAGTCCTGTAGGTAGTTGTGGGGTATGAAAGAGCAGTGTTGACACACAGTGGCTCATGCCCTTGAACTTATATGAGCTGGCATGTAGTATTTAAATTCCTAGGATCTTTCCTCAGGCTTCATAGATGAACTAGTTTGGGGGTGGAGTGGGGAGGTATAGACCCATACATATTTCATCAATGTAGGGAACTCTCAGGGAGGAAATCCCCTCCACCAATGCAAATCAGACCAGCAACTTCTCTGCAACCTGTAGTCAGAGTCTCAGGACACCGAAAGAATAAATGATTTGCTTAGGTCTCAAAGCAATTGTGCATCAGGAAGGACTTGAATTCTTTTCATTCTAACTCCAAGGCTGACCTTCTAGCAACTATGCAACTATGTTGCATTTCTGTGAGACTGATATAAAAGATAAACTGATATAAAAGACATATATAGATTGAATATTAAAAGGACAGAGAAATGGAAATTCTATAGTCTTTCTTTTTTTTATTTGTTTGCTTTGGCCCAGACTTGTGATTTTGATCTATGTGGATAATTCCCAGGCTAGAAACTATCTCTAGTTAGTAAACATTTATTAAAATCTTACTACATGCCAAGAATTGTGTTAAGCATTGAAAATACATAGAAAAAATGAAAACAGAACCCTCTTTCAGGGAACCTATATTTTAAATGGGAATTTAACATATGCATAAATTTGATAAGTATATACAAGATATATACAGAGTAGATGGAAGGTAATCTTAAATGAGAAGGCACTAGCAGCTCAAGAGAAGGAAAGAAAAATGAGAGACCAAGAAAGACTTCCTTTGGTTGTCTTTTTTTTCTTTCACTTAAACATTTATTTTCATTTCTTCCCATCCCCACCCCCCCAAAAAGGGGAAAAAACAAAAATTTGTAATAAATGAGTAGTCAAGCAAAAGAAATTCCAACTCTGATCAAATCCAAAAAATGTATGTTTCATTCTTGATAGTGAATCCAAGAAAGCAGCTAAGTCTTGAAGGGAACTAGTATTCTGAGGGGTAAAGGGTAGTAAGGGAGAGAATTAACATATGAGAGACAGTCAACGCAAAGGAACCAAGATGAAAGATATGTCCATAATGGTGATCAACAACTTCTGTATGATTTATGGTACTATCTTCTTGTTTCAGGGCACATAGAGGTTATGGGACTTTACTTTGTTCACATAACGAGTATTGGTGAGTGGCAAGACTTGAACACAGGTCCTTCAGCCTTGTGTACTACATCATAGAACTTCATTCATTTTTAAAAGACTGGAAAAAGTAGTTGCCCTTCTATTAAAGTTGTTTGTTGTTTTTGCTTTACAAAAGCTAAACTAAGCCCAATTTGTCTACATATCTCCTATCTTTATCTGCATGGAGTTGCTCATTTTTCAATTTGGGAAAGAACTTCTCCATGAGAGAGTTCTAAGTGTCAGGAAGAATGAGACCAATAAGTAGCACTTCTGTTCTTCATCTGATTTAAAATGGAGATTGGTATTTCCCCTGAACCACTGCCCTCAATTTTATCTTTCCATGAGTTACTCTTCTCTACTTCTATATAGACCATGCTTGCAATACATGTTAGTCTACTTTAACATATTGGAACTCAGCTTTAACCTCCTCAAACTTAATGAGAAAATTCCATATAAAACTCTGTCCCTCTCTCACTTTCCAAATAGCTACAAAAGAGGCAACTTGGTAATGAGTGACCAGCATGCTGGACTTTAAGGCAGGAAGACCTGAGTTTGAAATCTACCTCAGATTGCTGACTAACTGAGAATTTTGGGTAAAATGGTTCCACAAAACAAGGTATTCAATGTCTTTTAATAGGTTTTACAGCATACAAATCATCAGTGATGTTAGAAGCCTTGAGGCTGTCGTCACTTAAGCTATGGAGTGATGGTACCCTGACTGTTTTTAGTTTGTGTTTTGATGATACTGGAATTATATGTTTGTATATGTGCAGGTGTGTGCTTTCAGATTTTTTATTCTCAGTATCTCTTTTTCTGACTCTGTTCCATCTAAAGAGTACCAAACTGGATTTTCTTTGTTATTACTAGAAAGTGTTTTTCATTCAACAAATCAAATTCACCAAATACTTAATGAATGTCTTCTATCTGTGAGGATCATCAGAATAAATTCTAGCATTATAGGGTTTTTAATTTTTTATTAATATCTTCTGTTTTAACATTGCCTTTATTTCTGAATATATCTTCCCTTTTTTCTTCCTTTCATGCCATCCCTTGTAATTATGAATTTTTAAAAATAGAGGAAGGAAAGTTCAGTATCACTTCCCATATCAACAACATCTAATAGTATATGCAATGGTGCACTCCCATTGTATTCCATTTCTTCAAAAAAAAGAAAAATACATTTTTCATCTCTTCTTTAGAGATAAGGTTAGTTGTTATAATTATGTAGTGTTTGGTTTCTTTTTACATCATCCTTTCCATTTATATTGTTGTCATAGTACATTGTTTTCCTGTTCTACTTGTAATATTTTGGATCAGTTCTTATAAATCTTCTCATGATTTTCTGAATTATTCTTATCCCTAATTTTAACAATACAGTGATATATCTGTGATATGCCTGTCCCATGATTTGATTAATAATTCCCTAAACAATAGGCATCTACTTTGTTTCCAGTTTTTTGGTACTAAAAAGTGTGCTACTCTGCCTTTAAAGCCCTTTTTTTCCTCTCTTGCACCTACTTGGGATATATACCTCTAAGTGGAATCTCCAGATTAAATGCTATGATGATTATAATCACCTCCTTAGCATAATTCCAAACTCCGGTTTTGTGCTTTGATAACACTTAAGAGTAAGAGTTAGTTCAGTCTGATTGAATTTTTCCATTACACTGTAATGCCAAAATGAATAATCCTAATTTCTCCTTATGCTTACACCTTCTATGGATGCTTTTTTCCCAGTCATTTGGCCTCATATTTTAATATCTAAAGAGTTTGATTTTGTTATTGTCTTCTCTCAACTAATACAATTTTCAACTGCGCACACACACAAACACATACATACTGCCTTAACTCAAAGGATTACTTTGACTGGAAAAAATCATCACCTTGCAGCCAAACTAATGATAAACCTTGCTCTCCTGCTTAAATTAAGAATACACAAAGACATGCTATCCTCTGGATTATTTCCTGTTTTTTAGTGATAACAGCCTTGCCTTCCAGAGTAGATCTTCTGGACCTCAATCTTCCCCATGATAAAATGGGAGATAGTAATCTTCACTAAACTCACAACGGCATGAGAAATAATAAGTAGCATGTATAAATTAATTGTTAAAAATTGATAAGTCACAAGAAAAATAACAAAAATATCCAAAGCTGAACTATAAGGATCCAAAATTGATGGTTAAATGCTACACAAATAGGTTACAAAAATGACACAAGGTTCTAAGTTAGGGGTTCCTCACATTATTTTTCTGATATAACTACAGGAGCCACAGATGTGGCCATGATCCCTTCTATATCTCTTCAAATGGAACAAATTTGGCATTTTTTTACTAGAAGCTTAAACAAATACAAAGGGGAATTTTCTGACTGATATGTCTGAAACAAGAACCACCCACTTCCATAGTCAATCCTGACAAATTCACTACCCCACAATGTACCAATTAGCTGTATAAGTGTCTCTGAAATGCAGTTGGAGGGCTTTGATCCATGAGAGTTACCTCCAATGATGAAATCATAGGTCTAACTCCATCCCCTTCAAAAATCAATAATATTAGTCACATTTATGACCCTCTTTCTTCCAAAGAAGGAGTATAAATATGATTTCCCCACATGTTATGGATGAGATGAAGTCATTTCCCCAAGATTACACATCTGGCAAACATCTGGGCTGGAATGACACCCCAGGTCTTCGATCTTTAAATCCAGAATTTGGGTATTTTTCCTCTACAGTGTCACAGACTCTTTCATTACAAGTTGTCATTTTCAAAGGCCCTTATAAAAAAAATTTTCTTAACCAATGAACACAAGTCAAATCTAGGTGAATAACAAAAAAGAAATAAGAAACTTTAATAGTGTAAGCAGAACAATGAGATATACAACTGTTTGGTTCCCTCAGAGGATTACAAGAAATCTTGCTTTGAGTCACTCTGTACCAACACACAACAAGGAATAATACATGTACTTCAGCTGACGAAACAAGATTCCTTTGATAGCTTAAAAGCCCTAGTCCTTATGTAATGAATATACCATTTCATGTACTAATGGCCAGGAAAGAATGAGAAAGGTTTTTTATCTTTCCAGCAGAATAAAAGTTAACTGAATCATGAGTAAGAGTGTCATACTCCTATACAAGATCAAAAAGCAACTGACAGTAATGAATGATTTCTAATAATATTATGCTGTCTATAATGGAGCTCACCAGGACATGAAGTAGACACCTTCCCACCACTGGTTTTAGTTTTAAAGGCATCATTTTATGTGTAGATAATAAATGGCTATTGATTTTGGTTGAAGTGAACATCAAAATTTATTGACCTGAAGTTGCCAAGGTCAATATTTCCCACAGAGGGCATTATATGTAGACAGGCCCTGCACCATAATGTCAATTTATGTATTATTGTTACCTGTATTTGAAACATCTTCATCAGATAGCTTGAACATTGTCTCATCACCAGAAAATCCTTGGTTTTAGTACTAAAAAAAGTACTTTCCCAAAAAAAGCTGAGAAATTTTAAAGAGAAAAATCAGAAAGCAAAAGGTAAAAACCATTCTATGTCTGGCTTTCAAAATCTAGTGTGCCTCTGTTACAAAGAAGAGGTGAGAATTGTGCAAAATCTGGAATCAGAAATTGTCATAATAAATAAGATAGAATCCTCCCTAAAACTCAAGAAGTACCTCTTTGGGTCAGACCTATAGTACATCTAGTTCAATATGCTGCCACTGACCCTGGTGTCAAATGATATTTTGTGAGAAGACATTCTTGCTCTCCAGGACTTTGTATTTTCAACTTGGACAACTTCTTAATTTGAATAATTTGTCTAACTGCGATTGACTGTAAAATTTTTGAGGAAGAGATGAAGTCCAATTACAGTGAAAGATTGCTTCTGAGAATCATCGACTATTAGGTCTGGCCAGGATATTCAGGATTGTCTAATCTAAGCTTTTCTATCCAATGGGGAAACTGAGGCCAAGAGGAGTGAAATGGCTTTCCTAAAGTCATGTAGATAGTAAATGATCAAATCAGAACTCAAAAGTTAGGTGTTCTGAAAGCTAGGTGGCATAGTAGGTAGAGTCCTAAAAGTCAAAAATGCCTGTGTTCAAATCCTGCCTCCGATTCTTAGCAACTGTGTGACCCTAGTAGTCAACCTCTCTCAGGCTCTTTGATCATCTGAAAGTCAGAACCTTACATTTGATGGCCTCTAAGATCCCTCCTGATTCTAAATCCATGATCCTATAATTCCAATACTAAATCTGGGGTCAGAGTGTTCTTCCTTCCCTCCCAAAAATTTTGGAAACAATTCTCAGGTGAATTTGATGCATATAAAATAACCTTAAGGGCAGAATGAGCTTTAAAAAACCATCCTAAGGTGGATTTGGGAAGGTATTACTTGCATTATCCTTAGAGAACTAACTACTAAATGTTAAATTCCAATCAGTAGAGTGATAGCTTCATATTGGGGAGGGGGTGCCACAGGACAAATGGACCTCTATGTAAGCAAAATATCCAAACAATTGGGTGTCAGATAGCTTCCTTATGAATAATGACAGAGTAATATTATAATTTCATCCTGGATTTTCATATAGACTTTAAGAAAAGACTCAGAATATTAGGCTCCTGTGTTTTCAGGGGAAAAAAATCTCTCCACATTTAAGGAAAATAGTTTTAAGTAAAATAAAATAATAAATTCTTGGCCAACATTAGCATGGTAACTAACATTAAATAATCTTAATTCATATATCTCCATTAATGGGTCTAATTATTCAACTGAGTGTCCCATTGGAGTATGATAGCGATAATAAAATAGATGCTCTTTCATGGAATTTCAAGTTAACGTTTTTCACCTAAAGCATGCTCATTGCAAAGCTGGATTTAACTTAATTTGGTGACAGCTGGAATCCAAATGTATTCCTATCAAATTGTTTATAGTACAAGGATTCAGGTAGTTTAAGTACATTTAGTAATGAACAGTAAATAGGAGAATTCCAGGCACCCTCTTTTTACTGAATAAGGTTCTCATAACATTCAACTCCTAGGATCTTATTTTTTAAAAAGTAACTCTATTAGCAAACTAAGTAGGAAGAATATCTGGGGGACAGAGTGCTAGGCTTAGAATCAGAAAGAACTGCATTCAAATCCTGCCTCAGGTTCTTACTAGTTCTGTGACCTTGACCAAGTCACTTAACCTCTCAACTTGTCTTGATTTCTTTGTTTGTAAAATAGGAATCATAATAATACCTTTCAGCTCAAAAGCATGATTGTGACCAAATAAGATAATAGGTACTTTAAAGCTTCATTTGTTACTGTTACTAAAAAGTTGATGAAGCAAACCAAAACAAATCTGAGGTATCAACTCACACCCATCAGATTGGCTAAAATGGCAAAAGGGCAAAATGACAAATATTGTAGGATATGTGGGAAAGTGGGAACACTAATACCTTATTGGTGGAACTGAACTGATCCAATCATTTTGGAGAGCATCCAGAGAGCTATAAAACTATGTATACCAGGGGCAGCCAGGTAACTCAGTGGATAGAGAGCTCAAATCTGACCTGACACTTTCTAGTTGTGTGACGCTGGGCAAGTCACTTAACCCTTATTGCCGAGCTCTTACCACTCTTCTGCCTTAGAACCAATAATGTGAAAGGTAAGGATTTAAAGAAATAAAAAAAAGAAAATTAAAAAACTTTGTGTACTCTTAGCCCCAGAAATACTATTGCTAGATCTATTTCCCAAGGAGATCAGAGAAAAAGGAAAAGAACTTCTATGTTCCAAAATATTTATACCAGCTAATTTGTTGTGACAAAGAATTGGAAATCAAGGGGATGTCCATCAATTGGAGAATGGACAATGAATTGTGCTATATGATTGTGATGGAATACTTCTGTGCTATAAGAAATGATGAGCATTTTAAAACTTGAAGAACTACATGAGATAATGTAGAGTGAAACAAGTAGAACCAACAAAATATTCTCTGGAGAATAACTTGTGAATGTTCACCTCCAAAGAATGAACTGAGAAGTAGAAACACAAAAGATATATTCTATATATACATAACTGTTTGCTGGATGGTGACTTCTATATTGTAGGGAGTGGAAAGAGGGGCTGAGATACTTGGAAATAAATTCTATTAATTAAAAAAAGAATTGTGACAAATGCAATTAGTTTCCTTCTAAATAAAAAGGAATGGTCCATGCCATTGACAAAAAAAATGGATGATGATACATTTTATGATCATCTAGGGTGTGATTACAACTCTAATAATCAGCCAGTAAGAATAACTCACCTTTGTGTGATTCTTTAAGGTTTGCAAAACTTATCTCTTAGAACAGGTCTGTGAGATAGGGTAGGCAATATTACTATCTGTATTTTACTGATGAAGAAACTGGAGACTGAGAGGTTAAATAATTTGCTCAAGTCTTTTGGCAATGAGTCCAGAATTTCTTATGCTATGCCACGTAGTCTCTGACCTTCATGATGCATCATCTAAGTTATTTAAGTATGCAAGAGGAGATATAGAGGGAGGGAAGGAAAAAGAGAAAAAGAGAGAGAGAGAGAGAGAGAGAGAGAGAGAGAGAGAGAGAGAGAGAGAGAAAGAGAAAGAGAGAGAGAGAGAGATGTTTGTATATATATTTGCAATGAAGAGGAGAGAGGAGAGAAATAAGGAGGAAAGGAGAGAGAGAAAAAGAGAGAAGAGATGAGATGCCAAGCTGACTATAATGAAACATCAAGATCTGGACATCCTGAAACTCCAATTCCTTTTACATATATACTCAAGGAAACTGTCTTCTCCAATGCTAGATAGCTAAAGATGCATGAGCAGGGGTAGGGAGGGATCCATCTCTCTTTACTACCTTCCTCCTGGGTCTAATTCCCAAAAACAGGTGACTTGAGGAATAACATAATATGAATAGTGTGCTTTTTTGACATTGAGAAGATGTGGGTTCAAATTTGCCTCTTGCATTTGGCAGCTGTGTAACTGAGCAAATCTGAGCCTTTCCCAGACTGGATTTCCCCGCTTATACAAGAAGCATTAATATCTATAGTAATTTGTTCATAGGGTTGTTGTGAGGTTCAAAAATCATTCTAGGCATGGGGGGCAACCAGTAAAAATAAATGGAGTCAGGAATCTTGTGCAAGAAACATCAAAAGTGGAACAAAATGTTTCAGAAGACTAGGAAGGCAAGAAGAGGCCAAGTTCTAAAGAATTTTAAAAGCTAAACAGATTTTTTTAATTTTTTTATTTAATTTTTAATTCAATTAATTTAATTTTAAAAACTAAACAGATTAATTTTTGACCATAGAGGTCATAAGGGCCCATGGGATTTTAATGAATAGGGTAACAACTTAGCCTGATCTGTCCTTTATGAAGATTAATATTATGACTGAACAGAGGATGGACCCAAGCAGGACATCTTGAGAGTGAGAGGAAGCAAGGAGAACAATAAACAGGTTATCAAAATAGCCCAGGTGGGAGGTGATGAAAGCCTGTACCAAATGGTAGCAGTGATCCAGGGGCGGTGATGGCCACAGGTGCATTTATCTTTTCTATTAATTGCTATTAAAATTAAAAAAAGAAGAGAAAGAATCATATTTCAGAGATGTTACAAAGAAAGAATCAATAAGATTTGGCAAAAAAAAATTGGATGTGAATGATTAAATAGAATGAAGAGTCAAGGATGGCACCTAGTTTGAGCAACTAAGAAAGGTACCCTCATCAGCAAAAGGAAAGTTAGGAAGAGAGTCAGTTTGGGGAAAAGATGGAGAATTTGAAATTTGGAATTTTAGAAAACTAAAGTAAAAGTTTTCTTTACATGTATTGGGGGAAAAATAAAATATTGGAGAAAAACTCAACTCTCTCAGGAGAAATCCTTTTCAGTTAAGTTATCAAAAGTAACATACAGAGTGGAAAAGGATTCTGAATCATCCTGATAACTCAATGTGGGGGAGATGAGAGAGAATTTACAGCATATAGAATTTGTAGAGAACTTTAAAAATAAGGTCACCCTTCACATAATCTAGAACTTCCTTATCATTCCTATTTCTATCCCACAATGTGCTCGCGTGATCTTTATAATCATAAAATCTTAACATTTAGTGTTATAAGAGATTTTAAACTAGAAAAAATAACAATCCCTTCAGTTGCTAGTACCTATCCACCTAAGGCTACCATATATTCTACCTTGTATCTAGCCTGTCTATGCACATGTATATTATTTTTAATTCATATATATACATATACAAATGTTGTGTCCCCCCCCCCCAATTAGAACATAAGTTCTTTCAGAACAAGCATTGTTTTGTTCTCATCTTTGTATCTCTAGAGCAGTGGTTCCCAAACTTTTTTGGCCTACCGCCCCCTTTCCAGAAAAAATATTACTTAGCCCCCTGGAAATTAATTTTTTTTAATTTTAATAGCAATTAATAGAAAAGATAAATGCACCTGTGACCATCACCGCCCCCCTGGATCACTGCAGCACCTACCAGGGGGCGGTGGCGCCCACTTTGGGAATCACTGCTCTAGAGTTTCATGTAGCAGGTACTTAAAAATGCTCACTGATTAATTGATTAAAGATTATCTAATTGAAACTCATTTTAAAGATGAGAAAACTGAGACCCCATAAGTTTATAGGATCATATATCTTGAACTAAAAGGGTCTCAAAGGTCATCTAAATTCAAGCCCCTCATTTTTTACAGGTGACCTAATGGAAGCCCATGGAGATTAAGTAATTTACCCAGAGTCTCATAGACAATAAGTAACATAGTCCAGGTTTAAGCTGAGCTCTCTCCTACTCATAAGTCAATTAATCTTTCTAGGATCATGTTGGACTTAAGGATCAGAGCAAATGTAACCCCTTTCATAGAACATTAAAAAAACAAAGTCCTAGAGAAGTCGGACATCTAGTGTTGTAGAAATAGGCAAAGCTGGAGCTCAAAACTTTCTGTCTCCAAACCAAGGACTCTACTACATCCTTGTAGCAAGCATTACAGAGGATCAACAGCCTCCTCCCAGTGGTACTCCCTTTTGCCCACGATGAGCACCAGGAGTGACCATTTAGAGTACAAGGTCTCTAAATCATTGGAGATCATTGGAGAAGTCAATCATTAGCTGATCCTCATCATATAGTCCATCGCATGTGAGTTACCTGGAAAAAGGGAATTTGTGGGATTTTTTTCTTCCAGACATGTCCTTTCTTTGAATGCTGCTTAAAACTAAACCACATAAAACAGGATTGACATTATGTAATTACTTGCCTCTTACACTGAGCTAACTTAATTTGCTTTTCATTCTCAGGTATTTAAGAGACCATTATTTTCCCATCAGGCTTTACTGTCTGCCAATTAAAGCATTAGATCGATGAGGTGGAGAGAGAACTTTGTTAGCAAAGGTTTCAGGTAGACATATTGGAAACAACGTCTATGTATTGCTGGCTTTTGGGGGTGGGGTTGGGTTTTTTTTTTTAAGGAGGATTTTTTTTTTTTGCTGGTTTACCCATTTTCATGACCCATTTTTAAAAAATAAAACATTGTTTTTCCGGCTCGGTACTGCAAATCAGAATGGCTTCACATTCATAAATGTTTTAGTATTTGTAACTGTTTCCTCTTAGAGGAAAAGTGAAAGGGGAGAGAAACAAATTTAGAAGGAGAAGTTATTTCCAGGTCTATTTTCTCTTCCCTTATGCCCCTTCTTACATGACGCAGAAGCCGATCATCTTGTGATGAAGTGCCTCAGAGGTACCTACAGCTGAGCAATGTTTGTCTTGTGCTTTGCTGGATAATTCTCAATGGGACTGAGATCCAAGCTCCACCTGGACCAATTCAGTCATGTGATCAGAAGTTATTAGTGTCCAGGGAAACATGAGGCTCTAGTTGGTTTAAGTAAGTAAGGTGTAATGACCTGAAGTGAAAATGTAAGTGACTTTTCTTTCTTATTCACTCTCATTTTGAGGAGTTTGAGCTGTGGCACTAAGGTCTTTCTAGCTTGTACCTTGAAACCCAGTCATTTTCTTTTTCCTCTGTGTCATTATGGAAAACGGCTGCACTTTGGAGGCACAGGAAATCATAGTAATTGCCTGAGAACTGTGGGGGGAAAAGAGCCAGGACAAAGGTACAGACATTTGTCAGCTCAAAAGACTTTCTTCAAGGGAGAAATAATGAATAAAAAGGTCACCTTAAGCAAACCTGAGTATGAAGTGCCATTAAAAAAATTAATAGACTACCATTCCTGATAACTCTGCAGGAAAAAAAGAAAAAGGATAGTTTATACATTCACCACAAAATATGATTGTTTTATGTCACTGCCTCTATTTTACATTTCATGATTCTATTAATGACCAGCTGTGGTAGAGAGGATAAAGAACTGGCAAAGAGCCAGATAGATCCAGGTTCAAATTCTACCTCTGATACACACTGGTTGTATAATCCTGGCTAATCTATTTAATCTCTTGGGGCCCCAGGCATTTCTCTGGAATTATAAATTGCAGAAAAGGTATCACACTGCAGGGTCAAAACTATTTCCTCCCCATGGAGTTCTCCATATCAACGAAATTACAAGTCTAGTGTTCGTTCCCTGTCTTATCAACAACCAAGAAAATGAAATCTTTTGCTTCTGATCAAGAAAGACATAATTTGAGTTTGATTAACTCAAATTAATGCCTGTATGCCCATATATACTCTATTGCCTCATCCTGAAATAAAGATTACACTAAGTTTGGGAGGCTATGCCGATAGAGCACTTACTCTACCAGGTCATACCATGCTGGAAAGATTTCCAAGTACAATTTTGGCATTAGTCTATGTCTGTTTTCCACAAACCACTAACAACATAAAAGAGTTTCATAAGCAGTAGGCTAACCATTTCATGGTGAATTCTTTGGCCGTGGCAACCTATAAGCAAATTAAAATACAAAATGGCCCTATGATTCCCTTCTGCTTTTTGCAGCGACAGTGGCAGAGAAATACAAAAAGGGGTAGTGATTGCTAAGAATCATCATTTTAGGTTATCTGACCTTAGCACTTAGTAATTGAAATGTGATTTCCTGTTCCAGTAATCAACAAATGGATAATAATGAATCAATCCATCAAAGAGCTTATTAATACCAAAATCTCTATTAAGTACTGAAAATTTTTAAAAATCAAAGCCAATTCTTGATCATAAAGAACTCAGATTCTAATGAAAGAAATGACATGTACATCAGTAGTACATGACAGATACATAGATGTATGTGTGTGTATATATGTACATATACATATATATAGTAAGAAATAAAATGAATATAAAAGGATAGATTTAAAAATATTTGGAGCAGAGACAGGATGGGAGGAAGAGGTAACAGGGCCCATATATTTTAAACTAACTCTTAATATGGCACGTGGCTTTATTTTTCTAATGGCTGTTAATAAATCTTTTAAAACCATAATATTTTTAAATCTATACTTTTATATCCATTTTATTTCTTACATTTATGGCGACCACAAAGGGACCTAAAATTAGTTCAAGGATCCCCAAATTTTCAATATCACAATACACACACACACACACACACACACACACACACATACACACACACACACACATATATATATATATATATATATAGTAGATATATAAAGTAACTTTAGAGGGGAAGGAATGCAGGGCCAGAGTGGTCTCCTGTTGAATGTGGCACTTAAGATGTCTTTCCAACTTAAAAGAAGCCAGAGATTCTAAAAGTCAGAAATGAAGTGGGAAAGCACTCTATCCCAAAGGCTCAGAGGCAGGAAATGGAGTGCTAAGTAAGAAGAACACAAGTAGACCAATATGATTGGACTGTAGAATGAATGGAGAGAGATAAAAAGACAGAAAAGGACCAAATCATTAAGAGTTTTAAATACCAGAGAACTGTGTATTTGATCCCACATTATTAGGATCCTTTTATATTTTTCTCTGACTCCCTCATGATATTATTGTACTCTAAGAATCCATTTACTGAGAAATAATACAATTGGACAAGGATACCTTACAATAACTTTGTGGTGTAAGAAATAAAATTAATATAAAAGGATAACTTTAAAATTATTATGGGTTTTGTAGATTTATTAGTAGCCATTAGAAAATGATGTCATGTGCCATGCTATCTAAGTCAGTTTAAAAGATGCATGCTATTACCTCCTCTCCCCATGATGGATTGGATGCCAAGAGAGCAAAGAAGTAGTGCAAGTCCAGCCACTCAATTTTATCCTCCTATCTAAATCATCACGTGACTGTCTATGTCATCACGTAACAACAGGAAGCCAGTGGGCTCATGGGAAATGTAGTTCAGAGACCCCCAAATTTCCAATAACATAGTGGTCCTACCAGAAGTCTATAGCCCACAGATTGAAAAAAAGAAGATACCAAAAGGAGGTTGCAGTCAGAAGACTTGAGGCTGAGTCCTGGCCCTCTTGCTTATTGGCTGTGTGACCCTGGCCATTTAAGCTATCTGACTTTCCATTTCTTCAACTATAAAATGAGAATAAAAACACTTTCCCTGCCTGTCTCAAAGGGACATGAGGAAAATATTTTGTAGACATAAAGTACTAATTAATGTGGACTAATTAAATGTACCCTCACATGTAACATGTGCTGTCCATCTCTAAAAAAATCTTTCCTTTATAATAATAGCATAATAGCATGATTTTAAATGGTATTTCTCAACAGCCTAGGAATATGCCCTTTAAGTAACTTAAGTATGAAATAAATCTAACATTGAAAAGTTCTTCTCTTCACCTTGTTTGACTGAGTTCCCTAGTAGACGAAGGAAATGCTATAGAAATAGTATACCTAGACTTCAACGGAGCATTTTGCACAGTTTTTTCATGTTGTCCTTTGGATGAGGTAGAGAAATGAGGGCTAGATTATCATTATGCAGTCAGCTCAAACTTGCAAATAGCCAATTGACTAGTTTTGAGTAATATGGGTCAATGTCAAAGTGGAAGGAGATCTCTAGTAAATGTCCCAAGGATCTTTCTTTTGTCCTGTATAATTGGACATTTTTTATCAGCAAATTAACCTTCAAGACTCGAGTACCGTCCATCCCATGATGCCTTCCCTGATTCTCTATGTCAGTATTCTCTCCCTCTTTGAATTATCTTGTATTCATCCATGGGTATATTATAAACCTGCCTCCAGTAGAATTTATAAACCTTAAGTGCAGGCATTTCTCCACTTTTACCTTCCTATAACCAGTGCCAACAAAGTAGGTCCTTTGCACATAGTGGGTCCTCAGAAAGCATTTTAATAGAATTAAATGACAATCATTAACTATAAAAGATTTCAAAAGCCTAGAGCAATAGGTCAAGCCTATTGAGGAAAATGAATCACTATAAGTGTAAAATTCTGTGCCTGAGTTCAAAATATCAGCTTCACGAGAAGATGGAGGAGCCATTGGAGCACAAGTTAATGAAGAAACGTTCTGAGCTTTTTAGTGGATTTCAAGGCAAATGCTGTAATGAAAAGAAAAATTCAGATCCAAATTTTAGGAATGATTTTAACAAGCTGGAAGGCACAACTATAATATAGTGAGCTGGAGAATAAGGAGCATGGAGATCACAAGAAATCAATTGATGGAACTAAAATTATATATCCTAGAAAAGAAAAGACTTAAGAGAAACCTGACAACTTAATATGCCATTGTGTTTATGTGACAATGGATAGAAAATCGGGCTTGGAGTCTGGAAGACCTGAGCTCAAATTCTACTTCAGATATTTACTAGCTGTGTGATCCTGGGCACGTCGTTTAACCTCCGTTTGCCTCAGCTTCCTCAATTGTAAATTAGGAATAACAGCACTTACATCTCCTACAACTGTTATGGGGATCATATGATATTATATTTGTAAAATACTTAGCACAGTGCCTAGGACATAGTTGGGGCAATATAAATATTTATTTCTCTTCCCCTTAAAGAGGTTTAACATGGAAGAAGGATTGGTCTTGTTAATGTTTGGCTCCAAACAGCAGAATGAGGAACAATGGATGGACGGTAAAGAGAGGCGAATTTCAGCTCAACTGAACTGTGGAGCTGTCTGAAAGTAGAAATGTTGTTTTAGACTGACTACCCATCACACTTAACTCAGAGATCGTTCCAAGGCTTCTGTTTCCTCAAGCCCAACTCTATTCCCAGGTTCTTTTTCTTAACAGACAACCTCACTTTCTCCTTTATTGAAATCATCAAGGCTCTCCTTCTGGCCCTCTTCCATTATCCTTAATTATTCTTAATCCATGCCTCAAAACCTCTCTTTTTTTAACAAGCACTTATTAAGTACCTGCTGTGTACCAAGCACTGTGCTAAGCACTTTAAAAACATTATTTAATTTGATCCTCACAACAACCCTAGAAAGTAGCTGCTTTTATTATTCCCATTTTATAGTTGAGGAAAAAGGAAAACAAAGATGTAAGATTACTTAATCAGGGACACATACCTAATTACTGCCTGAGGTCACATTTAAATGCAGGTCTTCCAGACTCAAACATAGTGCTATACAGCTGCATCACCTAACTGATTCCAAATATCCCCACCTTTCTTCCTTCCTTTCAGATTTAAATAATGAAGTGATCCTGCCATCCCCTTCAAACTTTCATCTTCCATTTCTTCTCCCCTTCACTTCTAAACATCTGAAAATAAAAATGTCTCCATTTACCTTTTCCTCTATATATTAAACTATGTACACGGTATGTCTATTTCTCTGTGTATGTGTCTGTTTCTCTCTGTTGCTGTCTCTCTCTGTCTCTGTCTCTGTCTCTGTCTCTGTCTCTGTCTCTGTCTCTGTCTCTCTCTCTCTGTCTCTCTCTCTCTCTCTCTCTCTCTCTCTCTCTCTCTCTCTCTCTCTCACACACACACACACACACACACACACACACACACACACACACACACTTTTTGAGCTTCTTGAAAGTACAGCCTATTTTTAACCCCCAGTAACTAATTACTAAACTTAGTACTTAGTAAGCAGTTAATAAATTGGTGCCCAATAAATGCCATAGGAGCTGGTGGGGTTAGGATAAGGACAATATAGACTGGGGTTAATGGCCATCCATTGTCCAGTGGAAATCTTCAGTAACATGGAACTTGATACCACCCAAAAAAAAACAGCTTAGAAGTATAGAAGCAGAGAATTTCAGAGGTAGAAGCCAATTTAGGTATGTCAAACTTCTTCATTTTATCGATGAGGAAACATAAGCTCAAAAAAGGGCTGTGACTTCCCCAAAGTATTCAGATACTCTGATGGGTCCATGATTTTTTTCAGTATGGGTCCTTTCTCCATTGGTATTGATTATTATTGAGCCATATTTTTTTCATTCAATAAGATTCTTTTTCATGTCCTCCCATAAATTCTTCATAAAGAAAGCACACAATATCCTGGAGACCTTCCATTGGTTGCTTCATTGAAATTCAATTAAAAAAACAAAAAACATGCATCAAGTGCATTTCATGGACAAGATACCCTATTTCTGCTCTTTTCCATTTCCAGTCCTAAAGTACATTTCCTTGATGATGTCTTCTATGATATTTCTCACGTACAAGGCATCCTTAGTAATATGTTCTAGCCTACTAACACCAACCATATGTCTTTTCATTACCCTTTACATCAAGTGCAATTTTTATCCTTTTGAAATTCTGATATTTCATCATTTGTAGCCATAGGACACTGCCAGGAGAATGTTAGTATTAAAAAAATTTTGGTGACAGAGGGATGCTTAGGATCACTAAACATATTGCAGTGCTTCTGAAATGCAAATCATCCCACCATTACTATCTTTTTCCTACTTAATTTAATCTTAGCTCATTATCCATCTACGATGCCTGCCCAAGATTTAGTGATGGAGAACCACATTTCATAATATGCATTCTTCATTCCATTTGTTTTTTCTGAGTGTATTGGTAGCTTAATCTCTTTTGTGAGGCTGTGGTTCTTATTGTGAAGCTTCTACAGCATTCCAGGGCTCATTGCAATAATCCCAATGTGTCGTTCACAAGCAGAGGGCATTTGAAGAGCCTCCCCAGCTATAGACGCCCCCACTTCTGTCTAGAATTTGCACAAGACAACCACCATGATACTAGAAAACACCCCTGGTGAGCATACTTTTCCCTCACTATTTTGCACTTTATTTTTGATGTTGTTATTCAGAAAATGAAGAAAATCATCTATAGTTGTATCCATTGAGGACATTTTCATATATGTGTGGGGCATGTTTGGGGGGAGAAAAGCCTTTAGGCTACATCAATAACCAATAAATATCATGATATACTGTGTTCTTCACATCCTTAAATAAGTTGTATGGCTCTGAAAATGTGATCTCTTGTATGAATGAATGAATGAATGAATGAATGAATGAATGAATGAATGAAACTCTTTACTTAAGTGCTTACGCTATGCTAAGTGTTAATAATAAAATACAGGAATACAAACAGAAAAAGCAAGATAGTACCTGTCATCAAGAAGTTCATATTCTGAGGAGGGAAATAATACACCTAGAACATTTTACTGGCAAATCAAATGGAAGAACCCAAGGGTCCTTAGTGTGCAGCAGTAAAGCAGTTGATAATGCATTTTCTTTAATGCCATTTCCTTTGATTAAACCTTGCTGTGTATGCTATTGAACCCTTGGACAATACCAAGTACTTTGGAGGAATGCTGTGAGAATTATGATGGTGGCAGAATTGGTGGTCTGGAAAATCAATAAATCAACAAAAAATGGTACAGTGCTTACTTTTTGTCAGGCAGTGTGTTTGATGTTTGGGACAAAAATTCAAAAATGAGATACTCTGCTTTCATGAAGGTTACATTCTACTAGGGCCTTCCAATCCATCAAATTATTTGTAATATATACCTTGATCCTGTTTTATCTTTTTTTTAAATCATGATTACTTTCTATTATTTCATTAAGCATTATCATAAAGATGTTATAAATATTAGAAAAGGATATATTTGGTCAGTAGTATCTGACTTCCCAATTGTTTTGGGAGAGGAGGATGGCAATGAAGGAAGAGAATAATGCCATTTCTGAACACTAGAACGGGAACCTAAGCTGGCTAAGAGAGCGAGTGAGACAGGTTGGAGGACTTCTACTGGAAGAAAATGATCCTCCTTCTATATTGAGACCTTAGGACAAAACCCAGTATATCTCTGCTAAGAGTTCTGAACTAGGAATTAGAAAGCCTTGAGTTCAAATCTTCCTCTTACATTTAGTAGGTGTAAGACCCCAAGAAAGTCATTTTATGTCTGTTTGCTTCAGTTTCCTCATCTATAAAATGAGACAGTTAAAATAGCTGTCCTCTAAGACGCCTTCGACCTTTAAATCTATCATCCCATTGAAGTCTCCATTTGTGATCTCTAAAAATCTGATCATTGAATATCTTCACTATGCATTTGATCAAGTCTAAATAATCTCCTGAGCTTCATCTTCTTAAGTAACATTTCTACTTTCTCATTTAGTACCTCAAGTACTGAGATGCTAGTTTTCAAATGTTTTTGTCATTCACAATAAGAAGAGATTTCTATTCAAATGTTGGCAAAGTTGTGATATTTCAGGTCTATTGGTTGTCCTTCCTTTTTTAAGTGAGGTTCTTAGAGTAATCACATTGAGTTATGCCTTGCTTCAAGCCTAATGTTGTGGTGATTATGGTAGTTATTATTGTTGTTGTTTGGAGTATGGTTTGTGCTTTTATTCCACTGCTTTTGACTATTTTGTGAGTGTTATTCCTAATCTTCCACTATCCTCCATGATTTACAATGAATTTGTAGTTTTAATGCTATTAATGCTTCACTTGGCAAAAAGAATAAGTAGGAACTAAGGAAGCTTCTGAGTTCTTTTGACACATTTTAGATATAGACATATAAATAAACACATATTTAAATATTTATAATTAATGGAAATAATAAAGATCAATATCTTTACCTTTATGAATTTTATCAACAATTTATTTGAATATGTCAGGTTAAAGCTATTTACTGTGTCTTCTCATATGTATAATTTCTTATAATCTGATGGTGATTTTCATTTTCAATCCAATACCATAAGCATCTGTTAAGTAGTAAGACCATGTGCTAATCCTTGGGATTATAAAGACAAAAATGAAAAAGGAACCCTGTATTTAAGAAACTTACATGCCAGTGGGAGACAAATCACATAAATGCAAGATAATATGACAAGAGAGAGGGTACTAATGCCTGAGGAAATCAGGAAAGGCTTCCCAAAGTAAGTATGGCACTTGTTCTGAGCCATAAAAGAAGCTAAGTATTTAAGAGGCAAATAGAAAGAGTGCATGCCAGGCATGAGGAATAATCTTTGCAAAGAACTGACACTACGCAGACTATCTGCCATGTGCATGGATGGCACAATTTGCCTACGCAAGTAGGCAAGTTTGTATGTAACATAGACTGTATGACATAAAATAATGTATAATGGTCCTGGAAGGGTAGTTTGGAGGCAAATTATGGAAATCCTTAAATGCCAAGCTGAAAAATCTATATTTTATCCCAGAGGCAGTAAGGAGCCACTGAAGATTCTTGAGTAGGGAAGTAACATGGCCAGACATTTTGTAAAAGTATTTTATAAGCTGGGTGAAAGGTGGAATAGAAAGTATATGGACTAGAGAGGAACTAGGAGTATTTTACAATAGATCAGATAAAAGGCACTGAGGGCCTGAACTTTGGTAGAGTAGTCAATAGTCTGACTGCACATGGACTGCTGATTCTTTTGATAAATAGTCATTTCCTGTGTCTTGAGATATAGCCAATCCATTATATAATGTTTACTCATCACTCATTATGCCTTCTGGACACTGTCCATTCAGGGATGAGTCTTCTGAATTGTCCATAAACTTTTTGCCTCTTGAATTTCTTCAAATGAACTCATATTTTCCAATTTTTTTGCCAACTTTCCTCATGTTTCCTTTTACACTGAGTCATCCAGTACCAAGGAACATGTTCACTTTTTTAAAGGATTTTGTCAAGATACTCATAGCACTTCTATTCTCCGTTATGCTTTGTGATAGACATTGGTACATAGACTGCAGGTGGATTAATGATATATATTTGCTGGCATTTATTGTGTACACTTCAAGGAAATATGACAAAGCATCCCATGAAATGGTGATTCATTGTATTTTAAGATGCACACTGAAATGATTTCCTTTACCTTTCTAAAGAGAACTGTTCCATTTAGCTTCAGTTTTATGAAATCATAGCTAGAAGTGGACATAGTCCAACCCTCTCATTTTGCAGGCAAGGAAGCTGAGGTCCAGAGAAATTAAGTGCTTTATTCAAAGTCGTGTAGGCTGGAGGTTGTAGAACCAGGATTTAAACTTCTCTCTCTCTCTCTCTCTCTCTCTCTTTCTCTCTCTCTCTCTCTCTCTCTCTCTCTCTCTCTCTCTCTCTCTCTCTCTCTCTCTCTTTCTCTCTCTCTCTCTCTCTCACTTACTTCTACAAAACCCCCTAAAGTAACGCTTATAGGTGATCTAAAACTGTGATTTTTAAAGCACTTTCTGCTAAGAATCTGCTCACCCTTTTTTCCTTTTTCTGTCATTCCATCATTGTCATTGCAGCACTAGAAGGAGGATGCTAGAACCAAGGGTCATTTTGTATTGTCATTATTTTCTTGAGTCATTGTGAACAAAAAAATCCATCACAAGTGTCCATGCTTCAATTGAAGAGTCTCTATTTGGCTCTACTAGTAGGCCTTAGACACAGGCTTCAATAGTCTCTTGCTGAGATTTACTCAAAGTCTTTCCAGAACATTAGAACCTGCCAGAGATTACATTCCATTGGCAGAGATTTCAAAAATCGAAGGTCACCTCCAATCCATTATGATTCATTGGAATAGGACTTTGCCCAATGTAACAGATAATTAGTGGCAGAACTGGAGCTGAATACTTGATGATTGATTCTGATTTCATTAGACCTAAAAATTCTTTCCCACAAAAAGCAGAACAAAGGAAGAGTACAATCTACATCCTTCCCAGAAACCTCTGACTACTTCCCCCTTCCCAAAAAAAATTCTCCTTATTTGGGTAGGATTGGTTTCTGACCCCTGAAAAAGAAAGCACCAGGGGCAGCAACAGAGCCAACAAAATAGTAAACCACCCTCCTCTTATTTCTTTTCAATCACCAAGAGAACTCCCGGATACAAGTTTTTCCAGATTTCCCCACTACTTTCTCTCATGTACATGTACAGATATTTCCGCTATGATTCTAGGGCAAAGTTTCAGAAAACTAAGGGCTTCCAAATGGGATAGAGTAACTGCCAGTCACAGAGCAAGCCAACCCCTTTATTTTATTAAAGAGAAAATGATGGTAGTCCAAAGACCAGAGAATGACCAATTGCTAACTAGCATATTAACTGCTCATCACAGAAGTGCCTAAAAATCAGAATACTTAAGACAATGAACATCCAACCCAGTTCTCTCATTATACAAAGGAGGAAACAGGTGCCCCAAAGGCCAACTGGATGAATGGTCAACTACAAACCATTAAGAAGATCAGAGACCAGATAATTGTTAAAGAAGTGGGAATGGGGAGGAATAAGAGGGGAGGAAAGGAAGCAGGTAGGGCATCAACTCCATTCTTAGCATGTTCATTGAATACCAACTGAGGCAGAAGAATCTCATAATAAGTGAATTGCCCACATCATACAACCCCCTCAGTGTCCAATGGAGATGTGTGTCTCCTTCCCATCACAGTCATAATTCTCCTTCTAATAGCCTCTCAAGGGGTCCCATCCTACTCCTCCCAGTGAGTCACTTCAGTACATTTTCACTTTTAAATTATTTTAACTATTTAGAGTTTTCTCTTATATTGAGTCAAAATCAACCTCTCCTTCAATTCTACCACTTGCTTCTCCTTCTGCCCTCTTGGGCCAAGCCAAAAAACTTTGACTCATCTTCCACATAACAGCCTTTCAAAGACAATCACCCCATTCCCCTCTGCTTTATGTTCTTTTTAAATATGTCATTTGTAGGATTATCTACAGAACTATTCATTTTGTTTTTAAAATTAGACAGTATATAAATCATTTACTTCATTCATACATAGCCACAATTCTTCTATAACCTCCATTCCCAAGATGGTATTTCTAAGTCATCTGACTGTTTTCATTTACTTCCATGGTTTCCATTAAATAGATTTTTATCTCTCCATTACCAATAATTGTCATGGACCATTCAATTTCTTTCAATGCAATAGACATGTAGTGTGTGCCTTCTATGTGCCAAGCACTACTAAGTACTGGGGAAAAGGACTGGACCTCTTATTTTACCTATAATTTTATTGATACGGGGTACTGTCAAATGAGGAAACTCCCTCTATCTATCAATGCAGGTCAGCATGCTTTCTGTATTTTACAGTCATCTAAATCACAGTGACTTATCCCCAAAGTGGTATGTGCCAGAAGTACTAGAGACACAAAGATAAAATCAGTCTATATCCAAGGGGAGCTTATATCCATTGGACCACAGAAATGCAAAATCTGGAAGAGGCAGCTGTGGGAGGATACAGTGAGAATAAGTCATGTAGTCAACAGACCTGGGTTCAAAATCCAAGCTCTGCAATAGATACTGAAAAAGCCTTTGACAAAATATAGCATCCATTCCTATTGAAAACACTGGAAAGTATAGGAATAGAAGGACCTTTCCTAAAAATAATAAACAGTATATATCTAAAACCATCAACAAACATCATATGCAATGGAGATAAATTAGAAGCCTTCCCAATAAGGTCAAAAGTGAAACAAAGATGCCCATTATCACCTCTATTATTTAGCATTGTACTAGAAACACTGTCAGTAGCAATTAGAGAAGAAAAAGAAATTGAAGGAATTAAAATAGGCAGCGAGGAGTCTAAGCTATCACTCTTTGCAGATGATATGATGGTCTACTTAAAAAATCCTAGAGAAGAAACTAAAAAGTTAATGGAAATAATCAACAACTTTAGCAAAGTTGCAGGATACAAAATAAATGCACATAAATCATCAGCATTTCTATACATTTCCAACACATCACAACAGCAAGAGTTAGAAAGAGAAACACCATTTAAAATCACCCTAGACAATATAAAATATTTAGGAATCTATCTACCAAAACAAACACAGGAATTATACAAACACAACTACAAAACACTTTCCAAACAATTAAAACTAGATCTAAACAATTGGAAAAACATTGATTGCTCATGGGTAGGACGAGCTAACATAATAAAAATGACCATCCTACCCAAATTATTTTACTTATTTAGTGCCATACCTATCAAACTACCAAAAAACTTTTTTACTGAATTACAAAATCCAGGCTCTGCCACTTAGCCTGGTGCAAATTCATGCCTCAGTTTTCTCATTTACCCAATAGGGTTCTTATTAATATCACACAAAACGATATGCCATATACAAACTTTAAAGGACTATATTAATGTCAGCTGTGACTTATTATATAACTAATAATAATAAAATGCACGAGAAATACTATTTATATCATAAAGACATGTTGCTTTATGGCCATGCCCAACTCTTCATGTCTCCATTTGAAGTTTTATTTGAACTTTATGTATTTATTTTGCTCCTTTATTGATTTATTTATTTATTTATCTAGTATCAAAGATGCTAGAGTGGTTTGCCATTTACTTCTCCAGATCATTTTATGATGAGGAAACTGAGGTAAACAGGGTTAAGTGACTTGCCCAGGATCACAGTGTCGTCCGTGGCTAGATTTGAACTCCGGAAAATAAATTATCCTGATTCCAGACCCAGCACTCTATCCACGGAGTCACCCAGCTGCATTAATCATAAAGACCTACTATATATACTTTGTGGCCTTGGACAAGTCACTTAGCCCCTTTACCACTCTTCTGCCTTGGAACCAATACACAGTATTGATTCCAAAATGGAAGATAAGGATTTTTAAAAGAGACATACTATATAAATAATCAAGATTTTTTATATGCATATATTTTCCTTCCTTTTGTGTGTGTGCTAAACAACTATCATAGCTTATAGCTGTAGAACAGGTAAAGACACATTTTGGTCAAGCACGTTCCTACCCTCCAAAGAGAAAGATCATATACAAACATGGCAATTTATTCTTATTTCTCCACATGGAGTTTCTTTTCATCTCCTACACAATGGCTTAGAGTTCTATTTCTGCTTTAACAAGAGATGAGACAGCCACTCTATCTTTTCTTTTTGTTGTTGAGAATTTTAAACATCAGAGAACTCATGTCACCCAGCCGTCTCTGGCCTGTCTAGCCCTCTTACATTAGTTTGTGAAGAAAAGGAGCCAGGAAAAGCTTTTGCAGGGAGGACACCACCACTGGTAAGAGGGATCTTAAGCTCCTTGCAAAGCAGTATATACTCCAAGAGTTAATTCTCTGTTCCTTTAAGCCGGTTTCTTTCTAACCCATTAGTCTGAGAAGGTTATAGGGCCAGTGACAGAAAAACTCTCACAAAGGAGGAAAAAACCCTTTCAGCAGTGGCAACAAATAGCAAAATACTTGAGAAGTTGGCCTCGATAATGTTTTTAAAAAATCAAAATTTGTACAAAGCTGTCTCAGGAGTTCTTAACCTTTTCTGTGCCCTGTACCCCTTTGGCAATCTGATGAAATCTATAGACCTCTTCTCCAGACATTGTTTTAAGTGAACACAATAAAATGCATAAGCTTACAAAAGACCCCTTGAGATCTCTCCTTGGACACCTTAAGAACTCTCACTCTTAGTGCACCTCTCCATTATCACGTAGCTCTGCCATCTCTTAGGCAGAAGCTCTAGGATATTACCCCACCAAGCTCACTTTTACTTCCCAAGAGACAAGTACCTTCCCATAGGTGCTTTCTCTTTGAAAAAGCAGCCTGGTCTTCTTTTCCATTCACTATTGAGATGTGTTGGCCACGCTAGCTAAAGTTAATCAAGATAGAGAATCCTTAACAAAGTTTCCTCTGTGGGAACAGGATGCCCCAAGGGATTGCTAATGGCCCACAAGGCCTTTCATCCCTTGTCGTCATTTCAGACCTTCCTCAGAGCTGCTAGTGATGAGAACTCTGATGGCTCTTCAGGACGACCTGAAATGAGTTCATGGACTGAGTTTGAGTTGTTGGTGCCAACTTTGGTCCCATCCTTTTTACTGAAGAGGACCAAATAACAGCTTCTGGTGCCCTAGGAGATTAAATTATCCAGAGGAGAGAGTTCAGAACTAGAGATATTAAAAAATTGAAAACTTCTGCCTGTGTATTATGTTTACAATTCTATCAACACAAGGTTTGGATATTTTTTTACATTTAAATTTAGCTCCCTATTACCAAATCTAATACATAGGAATCATGATTCAAATCATCCAAGAAAATGGAAAATCACATTCATAAGAACATAGATCCAGAAGGAAATTCAGAAACAATCATCTAGCTTCTTCATTTTACAGATGAAGAAGCTGAAGCTCAGGGATACTGAGTGACTTGCTTAAGGTTTTAAACTGAGGTCTTTTGACTACAGAAAATTCTTTTTCCATTGTGCAAACCTGATGTTCATTTCCATTTGACTTTGACATGAATTATTTTGATTTTCTTCAGTATTTTTACTTTTGTATTTGTATTTTCTCTAGGATGGTGTTAAAAATTTAGAAGTAGCATGGAATAATGTCAAAATAGGTACTTTCAATGTCAAGAAGACTTCCATTCAAGTCCCATCTCTCAGTCCCTTATTCAAGTCACAAAGGCTAGTTAAATAGTTACTGATAAGCATGGGTCAATAAGTCTATAAGTTAGCCAATAAGCATTAATTAAGAGGCTGCTCTGGCTAAGGAATTATGCTAAGAGTTACAAAGAAAGGGAAAGAAAAGCAAAAAAAAAAAATCAATCACTGTTCTATAGAAGTCCATAATTTAATGGGAAAGGGAGTTCCCTGAATCAATGAAATCAAATATATTGACAAAAAAAACACCTTAAAAATTAGTCTGCCTCTCATGAGTATACACCAATTAAATATTCCTTTCCCAGTCATTCTCCCCCACTAAAAGAAGAATAATAAGCTATAGTGTGTAACAATATATGCTAAAATTATTTTTTCTCTTGGATAATTTATTATAAGGGAAGTCTCACAAATATTGCATGAAAAATAATGGGTACCCAATTTTGTAAATGGGGAAATGGGGCATTTAAGGCTCTAAATATTAGTTCAAAAGCTCATTTATATTTAACCAAGATAACAACTCAACTAAAAAAATCAAGACATCGTATCCCATTACCATAAACAAAGTGTGTCCATGAAGCCACCAGAATTTTTTCCACTACAGAAGACTAGAATATGAGAAGTAATGTTAACAACAACTTCCAGGACGAGATGAGTTCAAAATCTGCCTCAGAGGCTTAGTAGCTATATGATCTTCTGGGAGTCACACTCAACTTGTTTTGTCATCTGTAAAATAAAGATAATTAGACCTTCATCACTTACCCTCTAGGGTCAACATGTGGCTGAAATAGATAATTTATGAAAAATTCTTTGCAAACCAATAAAACACTATACGAATGTCCATTGTTACTGTCCTTATTAACACTAATAAGGCCATTTGTGAACAGAAAAGGGTGGAGATAAACCATACTGGGAGAATAAGAGAATATATGGAGAGTCCAGGTGCTACATTGGTTCCCAGGAGGACCTATGGAGTCTTCTATAAGAAGGTATACACAAGAATCACACAGGCTGAGAAAGCTTGAGAAGTTATGATTTGAACCAATCATGGCAGTATCCACAATAATGAGATAAAGAATCCCATCAAAGTAAAAGAAATTTCATTATACCGATGAATTATATTGCTAGAAAACACAGTCCCAGTCTATAAGAACTAGAGGGAAAACCAGCCCCATAGTAGAGAATTAACCATCATTAGCAAAAGAAATATTCTGAACACAGTAAACAAAAGAGGAACCCTCATTTACCTCCATTGTTCCCAAGTTCTTTTGTCAATTTGTTTTGTTAGGTTGTTTGGGAGTTTGGGAGTGTTTTCTTGAAAGGAAGATATATTTGAGATAGTGGAGAAAGGAGAGGAAATGAAGCTTAATTGCAGTTTGTTGATGGAACAAAAGAGTGAGGAAAGACCCCATCCCACCCCCAGATTTATAACTAGGGCAGAGCCACAAACACTGTAAATTCAGAGGGCATTTTGACGGCACTTGTAGACCTTCTGCATCTTAGAAACAACAGAGCTTAGAACCTACTTAACCAGGAATAATTAGTAGGAAACTGACAGATGTTCCCTCTTCTCCCCGGCTACCACCTCAGCTTGGGAAATGCACCCCAGGTGAATTCCTCCCAAGCCCTGCTCCATCCTGCTTCCTCCAATTTCCCTACCCTCAGCTCCTGGCCTCCACATGGCATATTTCATGCCGTTGCCCCATTTGTTCTACTTGCCAGTTATAGCTTTGCTTCCCTTTCCCACCTGTCTTCAGTATGAAGAGCATACAATGAGATATTTTCCATGTAGAGTAATATAATGTGACTTTGTTACTTTTTTATGCTAGTACCAAAGAATTAGGCTGTACTTTATTATATATTATCCAGATTTGGAATTACAAAATGTTTGAGAGAAGCAAAGTCCTTAAAGATTATCTAGTTCAACCCTCTCACATTTCAGATGAAAAAACTAAAACACAAAGTGAGTGATTCACCCAACATCACATAGCTAGTTAAGGGCAAAGCCTCGATCAGAACCCTGAGGGTTTAGAGGGATATCAGCTTGCTCTCTCCATCAAATTCTCTTACTCATCCAGGAAGATTACAGATTGAGTGCAGAGAACACTGGATCCAAAGTCAGAAGAAATTATTTTTGGTCCAAATTCTGCCACAAACTTGCTTTGTGATCTTAGACAAGTCACTTCCCTTCTTTTCCATTATCCAGAACACAGTTTTCTTATCTGAAAAGTGAGAGGATTAGATGCATGATCATTAAGGACCTTTTAAATTCTACTTTCCAACTGCAAAGACATGTGAAACAGTGAGAATAATGGGTATTGGGTCAACTGAGCTATAGTGAACAGGACAGTGTCTGACTTTATCTGCTTTATTTTGTCTGGACCTAGGGTTTCAATTGTTTAAAGGACTCCCAAGTGAAAAAGCCACTCCCTCTATGATCACAGATCAGCCACTGCTCTGTAACCTTGGGTACTAAAGGGTTAAAGTGATTTGCCCAGGGGTCATTTATATTTCAGAGGCAGAACTTGATCCTAGGTCTTCCATGCTTGGAGGCCAATCTCCTCTTCTTAAGACAAGAAGAATAAACCATCCCACCCAATAAATTGAAAGTAGAACCATTAAAAAATAAATATTTAATATTAATAATAAAAATAAATATTAAAAATAAAACAAAATGCACCAGGTACTCTGTGGAAAGATTACTTTTCCTTGGTCTCAGTCATTCTCAGATCACACATCTTTGCTGGGGCCTCTGGTCCCATGATATAATACTGTAGTAGAGTAGCAGGGCATCTAGCATGAATGGAAGCTTCTGAGGACAAGGAACATTCTCTTTTTATATTTATATCCCTAGTGCCTAGCAAAGTGTCTGGAACCTGGTAAGAGGCTAATAAAGGGTCTTAGAACTGAATTGAAGAATAATCTCTAGTCTTCTAGATCCCTAACCATTATCATCACACACACACACACACACACACACACACACACACACACACACACACACACACACACACCTCACAAACGTCTAAGTTCAGTCTAACCCTTACTTCCCCACCTATCGTATGTTAAGGTTACCTTAACATGCCCTGACAATACCCACCTTGCTCCCCTGGCCTCAGTCAGTCATCTAACATCTATATAAAACAACCTTAGGGTTGCTAAATCTCATTGCATTTTCTCCTCTCTCTCCCACCAAAAAAAAGCTGATTTTAGCAGCATTATTTATTCTCCAGATTCAGTGATAGAATCTTATTTGTTCCAAAGTGGGGGGGGGGGAGGGACTTTCAAGGTATGTGTTTTGTCCTAACACACTATACTTGGTGTCTGAAGTGCTATTTGGAAGAATCCTACATTGCTAATTGCTGACAGTACAAGAAAAAAAAAAGCAGATGCTCTGGGCTGTCATTTTAGAAAAGTTTGCTTTTTTGCTGGGAATTGCTAATGGGAAGAGGCAGTATGACCTAGAGTCATAGATTTCAAGCCTTTAGAGTCTAACCCCACATATGACATAACTCTGACCCAGAGAGAGATTTGCTCAAGATCACCAAGATTGCAAGTGTCACAGGTGCTCTGATTCTAAATTTAGCATTTTTTTCCATGGTGCCATGCTGCTCATAGTGGAATGTATACTGGACACGGAGTCATTGAATCACAGAATTTGAGGATTAGAAGGGACCTCAATGGCCATGCAGACTATTCTAACATTCCCAACTAATGGTCATCCAGATTGTGCTTGAAGATCTCAATGGAAGGAGACCCCATCAATTCTCAATTCATTCTGTTTCACTTTTGTGCAACTATAATTGTTGGGAAGTTTTTCCTAACATCAAGTCTAATTTTGCTTCTAAACTCCAGCCATTGCTCTCAATTCTGCCTTTGGCAATAAAAAATAAATCTAATCAGATCAAATTGCTTTCCATCTTAAAGAATGGAGAAGAGAAGGACAGTAGAAGAAGGGAAAGAATTTGGAAATCAAAATTTTAGAAAACAAGTGTTAGATTATTTTTACATGTAATTGGGAGAAAATAAACTATATTACATTTTTAAAGGGTCACAAAATGTTTTAAAAGAAAATTAATTTAAAGGACAGCTGGGTAGCCCAGTGGATTGAGAGCCAGGCCTAGAGACGGGAGGTCCTAGGTTCAAATCTGGCCTCAGACACTTCCCAGCTGTGTGACCCTGGGCAAGTCACTTGACCCCCATTGCCTACCCTTACCACTCTTCTGCCTTGGAGCCAATACACAGTATTGACTCCAAAACAGAAGGTAAGGGTTTAAAATAAATAAATAAATGAACGAACAAATGAATGAATGAATAAATGAATGAATAAATAAAAGAAAATTAATTTAATCTTTCTTTCCTATGACAAACTTTCAAGTACTTGAAAACAGCTTCATTTCTCTTGAGTCTTGAATCTTCTCTTGTCCAGATTAAACATGCACAGTTCCTTCAACCAATCTTCACATGAGACAGACCCATGACCCTTCACCAAGTTAGCCACCCTCCTTCTGGATGTGCTACAGCTTATCAATATCTTTCTAAAGCCATGGCTTTGCTCCAGATGAAGTCGATGGAAAGCAGGCATGTTCAGCCTCTGTCATTCACTAGCTCTGTAAGCCGTAATTTCTCTGACCCTCAGATAAATCACCTATATTTTCTCTCATTCCCTGTGTAGCTAAGCTCTGTGTATATGAAAATACAACTGATTCATAGAATTCCAAGGAAAAAGACTTTAAAGAGCCCGCAGGTGGGAAACATTATCCCACTTGAGATTCTCTTGGAGGATTCTTATTATTCTCTAGGAGGAAATGACCCAAATATCCTTCTCTGAAAACAGGATTTGAATTCAGCTCTTTCTAATTCTAAGTGCTATGCTCTGCATACTGTGCCATGACTCAGTTTCTTCATCTAGAAAATGAAGATGTTTGGCTAGATGTTCTTTAAGGTCTTTCCAACAGTAAATCTATGATCTGGTGATTGTGCCCACACAAAGAAAGTCACAGTATTAGGGAATACAGAGGTGTTTGCTATTTTGTGTTATTTATGTGCTCATATGAATAAAAAGAGGGATATAGAGAGAGGCTTGTCTTCCCTGGGCTCCTAGAATGGCATGTTATTACCTCTTACTGGTACGCAGAAGGCAAGAACAATTAATAAACTAAAGTTTTGTGGGTGGGTGGTTTTTTTTTCCTTTTCCTGAAACTTATACTGGAAAAAGTCTTGCATAAAAATTCACTCTTGTTTTCTAGCCCAAGGATCTAGAATCTCAAATTAGGTAGGGCATAAAATGCCAATGATTAGTTCTGTCTTAATTCTCACACTGATACATTTTAAACGAACATTATTTGAAATCTTGTCTATTTTAAGGTATCATAATGATCTGGTCTATTTTAATCGATCTGAACTCTTTGGCTAAGCTATTTAGTCCCTATTAAGAAAAAGAAGATAAGCACTTTTCTGAAATATACCTAAGGCTTCTGCTCCCCCAGCACATCACCCATCAACTGCCTTTGGGAACCAGATCATTTTTACATTACCAGCATTAACTCTTCTTAGAGTTATTAGCTGCACTGGCAAACTGTGCTACAGGCTATACTTCCCCCCAGCCCCCCAACGCACACTATTTTTTTTAAAATTAGTGCTATTCAGCACTGTTTTTGTTTTATAATGTTCTTACAAAAATCCCATCCTACTGTTCCATAACATTCTTTAGCTGAAGAATTCAGATTCCTCATTTTTCACTATAAATCATTCATTCTAAGATTCTTCTTTAACTTCAAATCACTCATTCTAAATTTTTCCTTACAAACTGTCTAATTACTCTGTCGGTAATGGCAAGAAAGTTATTCCATCTCGGAAGTATTATCAGAGCCCAGGAAAAAGTTTTTAGATCAGATTGGAAGAGAAGCTGGGTAAACCTTTGATAAGACATTTATCAGTGAATAATCCCAGAGTCTTTTCGATCCCCAAAGCAGCCATGTTTTGATAATGATTTTTCAGCAATTTGGAAACAACTTTAATTTACCACTTAGTGCCTAGGATAGTGTCTTGCACTCCTATAAATATTACAGATAAAAACCCAACACTGTAAGTGAAATGGAAGCAGAGATGCCATTAGAGCTCTCTCCAGCTTTCCTAAATGCAGTGTTATTCTTTGTTCTGACAGAGTAAGGCAGATCCTTAGAGACATCAATTGTACCCTGGCAGTCTTCTAAAGCAAGGGAGAGAACTCAGCATGTGATCTCTTCCTCCTTGTTCCTCCTACCTTTCTCCAGGGAGATGGAATATTTTAAGGGTTTCATTTGGCCCTGACTTACCATTCTGTATGGGGAAAAAAAAAAGGTAAAGGTAAAAAAAAAAAATCCCCACCCCAGGCCACTGCTTATGATTTAAAAGGTGGAAAAGAAGAAATATATGAACATTTTTTTCTTATCAAGTGAGACATCACTGGTAGCAGCTAGTAAAAAGGAGGACAAAGGAATAGTAGGTAGAATATGCATTAATACTTTGGTGTTACTTTCCATCAGAACTCTCCTTTGACTACCAGAGGAAGCAACAGACTGATGGTTTACTTTCTAATCCATAAGAAAATAACCTCCTCTTCATTGCCACGGAGTAAACAGTCAGCCAGATTGTCATGGAAGCCAATAGATCGTCAGCATCCTGTTTGTGACCCAGGATAGTATATTCCTTGGGCAGAAAGGGGAAGGAGTTAAACATTCAAGGTAAAGGTCAGAATATTTGGAAGAGCAGATGTGGCTCATAAAGCCTACCAAATGCCAGTGGGTTTGGGGTCTAAAAAAAGATATCTTAGGGCAGGGGCTCTTAGTGTGTTTTGTGTTCTGGACCCCTTTGGCAGTCTATTGAAACCTAAGGATGTCTATCAGAATATTTTTTATTCGAAGCTGAAGGAAATCCTAAATTTTATTTTATTTTATTTTTTAAACCTGTACTTTCGGTCTTAGAATAGATACTAGTTCCAAGGTAGAAGAACGGTAAGAGTTTGGCAATCAGGGTTAAACAACTTGTCCAGGGTCACATAGCTAGGAAATGTCTGAAGTCAAATTTGAACCCAGGACCTCTGGTCTCCAAGGTTGGCTTTCTAACCACTGAGCCACCTACCTGCCCTAAATTTTGATTCGAGGTCAGTCAAAATGAAGAGGCAGTTTTTTCCCCAATATGAATTTGTAGATCCTCTAAAATCTTTCTGTAGTCTTTGTGTTAAGGACCTCTTGAATTCTAAATTTCTAAGGAAATGATCAACAAAGGTGGGAGGTGTAAATCTTTAAAGATGCAAAAGAAAAGATACTTTCTCTCCCTTCTTTCTAAGAGATAGGGTCATTGCTGTAAAAAACTGCATATAATGTTAGACTTTTTGGTTTGTTTATTAGTTTTGCTGAACTTTTTTTTATTTGTTCTTATGAAAAGGAGGACCTTAGAAAAGGGGAAGGGAAAGAATATTTTAGCAAGATATCAAAAATATTTCCAAAAGAATATTTCTTCTGAGAAATCCTATTGTTTCACTAATCTTTTACATTTAAATATGCTCATAAACTTGTTTAAGTAAACGAGTGAAAGAAATATCTGACTTTAAGGACGCTTCTGAAAAATCAATCCAAGATAATGGAGATCTTAAAAATATCCATTCCTCATTGGATGATTCTGAAGTTATTTTACTTTCGACTGAGCCTCAACAATTTTCTTCCTTTTGTCAAAACTTTAAAGACTTAGACCCCCCTAAGAGAAAATGAAATTTATATCCCCTTGGGCACTACATAAATTATTTCTGTGGTCTTTCATTCATCAACACTGAATGCCATCCCCTGGCAGGTAAGCCCAAGGGCCTCAAGAATTGCAGTACCTCCCAGATCCTCCTACTCCTAACCAAGCCCATGCATTCATCACTAGGAAAATAACCTCAGTGGAAATGCAACCCAGCATCTGCATCCGCAGGAGCAGCCAGCCCTGCCTTCTCAACAGCCACTAAAGACAGAAAAAGAATAAAGTTGTCACCATGGAAGTCTTTAGCACACCAAATGGTCAAAGTTGGAAACACATATGATTTTCTCAGTGGAAATGACATGAAAGAAGGTACTTTACCAACTGCTTTGCTGCTTCCAAGACTCTTACCATCTACCTTATCAACTGAGAGTAATGTGCTAAGTCTTCTCTTAATATAATGAACTTCTTGGGGGCAGGGACTGTCTTTCCTTTTTTATCTGAATTCACAGTGCTTTAGATACAGTAGGAGCCTGATAAATACGCTTTTACTTATTCATTAATTTTCTCTTTTAGTTATGATAATAAATTGGATATTAGAGCTCCGACTGATTAGATGATTAACTATGCTATAAGATGTGCTAGGACTAGTGAGGAAAACACAGCTATACACTCCCACCTTGTGGGGTGTTTCAGGGATATTGACTTTCTCTTAATAATTCAATTCTGCGACATGCCCAAATAATACTGTCATTTCACAATCCTTCTACAATTTTCAGTGAATTTGCTATATCCATTTGTAAAATATCTCTTTATAATCATGTCTCTATAGAAAGTGAAAGATAAAAGCCCCAACTCTTGTCTTGTTTTTGGAGATGAGACTAATTTGGTTTAACTCTAACAATAGTGCCTGAATTCATTTAGAAAGTTCTGCCTGGTTCTCATTTAGACTATGATGAAGTATTGATCTAGTGTTAGCGTGTCCTTGCTGAGAGCCAACAAACAGAATGGAGCCTAAATTGTATTTCCTAAACTATAGCGTTGGATCTGGTGTCAGGAAAACCTAAGTTCAAACTGGCCTCAGACACTTACTCACTATGTGACCCTGGGCAAGTCATTTCACTGCTGTAGGTCTCATTTTCCTCAGCTGCCAAATAAGGATGGACAATAATAGTGCCTCTCAGAATTATTGCAAGGATAAAATGAAACAATTTTAAAGCACTTTGAAAAATTAAAGCATTCTATATGTGCTATTATTGTTGTTGTTATTAAATGAAAACAGGGTCTTAACTTTTTAGGTTTATGAATCACTGGAATTTGTAGTAGCCAGAAGCCACCCTTTTTGCTTAATATTTATTCACAATGGAAGCAGCCCAGGATCTAAGGAGTTATTTGCAAGATAGATCAGTGCTGACATGAATGAAGGATATAAAAGAGAAGGAAATAGTATAGGTCCCTAGGTGCAACTAAGTCCTGCTTTTGGCCATAAATTTTGTACTGAAATAGCAAAAGTTTGCACTTTGATATTAAATACGAAAGAAAAATAGCAATGGTTTCCCATGGCACCATTTCCTAAGACAGCAGCCTTTGCCATAAGCAAGTTTCTGATTGAGATTATCTGAGGGCAACATTCTGATTAAATTGCCTCCTGTTACTTCCTACGACATCTGTTACCTTACATATATCTAGGGATGATATCTTCTCTACTAATAAGAATGATCTTCAAGCTGGAAAGGATAGAGAAAACGCTATCTTGAAACTCAAGAAAGAAGACACAATAAAGTTAAAGAACACCTAGTCAATTTAAATTAATTCTGACCTTCCAGCTAAGCATAATAATTGTATTCTAGGATATTGGAGGAAAAAATGTAGATGGGTTTGTTAAAAAAAAAAAAAAGCATGAAAACTAGAAAAGCTGCTAAAATGCCAAAGATAGGCAAACATTTCATTTTCCAAAAAGAAAAGAAAGGTAGACACAGACCAAGCAGCTTGAAGTTGAACCCAAGAAAGATTCTGGAATGATTTATCTAACAGAAAGCTTGTGAGAACTTCAACTTTTCATATTCTTATGGGAAATATATGATCCTTAAGTTGTCTCTGTACATTCTGTCATCAAGGCCAATTAATTTGGCTTGTGCCAAATTCACGTGTCTCCTTAAGGCTATGGCCTTTTCTTCTCTTCTGCCAAATTTGCTCCACTATTATATTTTTCTGTTTCAAATCTGCTGGTGGCTCTATCTATTCACTGTTTTTAAGTTCAGCACTAAGCTGTCTATTTTTTACACCGAGCTCTATTTTTTTTTACTTAAATTCATTCCTAATTTCCTCTTTTTAGGAGTTTTATTTCTCTTTTGAACCATTTTGAGGTTTATTGTTGTTCCATGATCTATGGAAGAAGTCTACAAGATTCTGTTTTTCATCAGATAGTTATTTCACTTTATTTCAATTATAACATTTGTTGATTATATTTTTTAATCTCCTTTAAAGTTCTACTAATTTTTTTATAATTTTTTTAGAATCCTCTCTGTTGGTTTGTCTTTTTGGTGCTCTAGATTTTAAATAAGATCTCTTATTTGATATTCTTGGCTTTTAATGGAGACATTTTCTCTTATTTCTTCAATATTTCCCCATCACACACTGTCTGCCTCATCCCCTCTTTACTGATGCCACACAACCCTAAAGCTGGGCTTCAGAGCTATCATCCTCTGATGAAAGGTATGTGTTTGTAGGCATGAGTGGTTAAATGACTTCTGAGATCTCTTCCAACAATACATCGATGATCCCATAATAAGTTAGATCAAAATAACTATATTTCGTGTTATGAAGAATTGCAAAACTATTTACATATGGAATTGAACTCAGGTTTTCCTGACTCTGTGATCATCTATCTCTCTAATACATTATGCTGCTTTTCCAATCATTGTGACCGGACCAAAAAAGGTAAATAGTTATACTGGCCATATTCCATCTGAAGGACTGTATTCAATTCTAGGTACTCTGCTTTCTCTGAGATATTGCCAAATTAGATGGTATTTCAGATAAAAGGAGTCATCAACAACATCATCATTACCAAATGCTATTTCATAAATTCTTTTTACCTACCAGGAACTATGCTGAGCACCAGGCACAGAAAAAAAAACCTATCTATTCTAAAAGAGTGGACACTATCCAAATAACTAGATAGATTAAAGATATCATACAAAGTAGGTAAGAGGCATTCTGCGCCGGAAAAGAAGTAGCATCTGGTGGGATGGGAAAGAACTTCTGAAATAAGCAGGATTTCATCTGAGTCTAGATGAACAAAATGGCTCTTGATTTACAAATTATGATCTATGCATCCATATGATCTATGCTTCACTGAATCTACAAGGATCTAGAGCTTGAAGTTGCAAGGAGAAAAATGTAGACTCAAAAAAGTTTTTTTAAATGGCACTTTTAAACAAATATTTAAAAATAAAAGCCCATTTCACAAAACAGCAAACTCCACATCATTTCATTTATTCACAAATTCATTCAACAAACATTTATTAAGCACTTATACTTGTCAAGAATGTGTTCAAAGGAATCTCTGATTTGAGTTGGAGGGAATAGAGAAAGGAACCACATTAGATGACCTCTGTTTACTTCCAAATCTGAGGATGAATACTTTGTGAAATGGCGATTGTGCATTTTTTTCATCCTTGTGCACATATAAGCCATTAGTCCAGTTCTGTTTGAATACTCAGTAACTGAACTAAAGGGAGTGTAAGACTGGTAAGTTTTCCCTGTACCGTAAGCCAACAAGCCCACCATGGCAACTGCAATCTGTGAAGCCTCACTATGATAGGCTCTCTCCAATAAATAAATTAGGTTGGTGTAGCTCAAAGACCCATTCACAGCAGTTCCAGAGTATAGAGCACTGCAAATTTCCATTATCTGGCAGTTTCATTAGAATACTAATGGTTTGTCACTGTTAAAGCTACTGAAATTTTAAAACTTGTCTTTCTTCTCTCTTTTTTCCACAAAAAACATATTGTTTATATTGTTTGAATGAGGATGCTACTAGATTGGATGGCTCTCTACTATATCCCCCCATTTCCATTGTTATCGCCATAGATATTGGGCATGTAAATGAATGAAAGTATAAATGAATGAATGAAAAAAAACATTAATTAAGTACTTACTATATGCTTTAGATAGTTTCTTTAATGGTTCCCAAAAAGATGTTCAATTAAATATTAGGAATAAATAATTGAGAAAAACTTCCTCATCTCCCTATATGGGAACTTCATCCAGTTCACCTCCCATTATCTCTATTTTACCTTCATAGATTGTGATGTTTGATAGTATGAGTACCTTGGCCTCATCTATGCAGGAACATCTGAATTGGGGTTTGAATAAGCAATACTGTCAATCCAATTTTGCCTTGACTCCTGGATTACAAGGATTTGGAAACTAACATTAACATTAACCCACCAAGACACATCAAAACATCTCATCCAGTTCAACCCAAGCACAGTCACTGCCATGGTGCCTTTTCTTTTAAACCCTTACTTTCTATCTTAGGAACAACTCTGAGAGAGAAGGACAAGATCTAGGCAAACAGGGCTAAATGACTTGCCCAGGGTAACATAGCTAGGATGTGTCTCATGCCACATTTGAACCCAGGTCCTCCTGCCTCCAAGCCCAGTATTCTATCCACTGTGCCCCCTAGCTGCCTTGCCATGGTACCTAGTACTCATTCTTAGTATACTTAGTCTGGGTATTCAGATCCATAATTGTGATCTCATAAAATCGATTTACCTTTAACTGTATTGTCATCTCTTGGATATCTATTAGTCTTGCAGCAGTCCATTTCTATCGTATAATCATTTCTCTCTTATGAACCTCTTCTTGCGGCTTGTGTTCTTAGTTTCTGTCTTAGGTTACATTCCAGGAGAAGGTAAACTCCGTGAGAATGGAGACTATTTGATTTTTGTCTTCATATCCTCAAAACATAGTAGTTATTCTAAAAATTCTTATTAGATTAAACTAAATTTGGTCTGAAATACCACAGATGCTTGCCCTCTAATATCTCCATTGTGATTTTTTAAAATAGGACAGATATGCAAAACACATATTTTCCTCTACCATCTTTCATTCATATGCATAAAAGTCTGTGCACAAAATAGGCTAGGAACATATCCCCAAAAAACACATCTTTTTCAATTTAACTCCATTCCCTTTTCTTTTTAAAGAAGTTAATACATAAGAGGACAGTCTTCTTCTCCTTCCTGGAACAATAATGATTCATCTCAAGTGCCAAATTGGAAATATTGCATATGTGGAAAAATTTGCAAGAACAACCTAATATGTATTTTCCTTGGCTCCCTTGTGTCATAATGTTTAAAATATGTCTGTCCTGGAAAGCCATGCCATTCATATTTTTGCATCAGATTCATCATTTAGGCAAGTTCACCAGGGAACTTTCAGGTCAAAATTCAGGAGGTGACGGTGCTTCAGAGACCTCAGAACACTCATAATTCTGTTTTAAAGTGGACTGGAGTTCCAATGTGCTTGTCCATATTTGCTTAATCTCTAAAAATGATGTCTTCAGTTTTCAGCCAATGTCTCTGGCAAGTAGAGAATTGTTAGTTTCTGAAAATTTACCATACTTTATACATACTGTAACGCATTCCAGGTTTGAATGTATTTTCAGGAAACGTGTAGCATTGTTACCATAGACTTTCCTAAGATATAGGCCACTGATTCAAGAAGGAAAACAAGAATGGAAGAAAAGGATGCAGGATTTCTGGCACTGGATTTCTACTTCTGCTAAAATATTATTGGGAATATTTTGTTGTTGTTCGAATCTCACCTTCTGTAAAAACTTTCCCTGAATGCAAAACATTGAGACTTTTAGAGAAGATAGGGAAGTTGATATAGAAATCTGAGAGACTTTTTTAATTCTAGTTGGCTATATTAAGTGAAATATTTTTTCAATCACAGTAACCAGCCTAATTTAGCTATTAAATATGTCATGGCAATAACCACCATGTTACACTGTCAAATAGACTTTGTTCCAAATTACTAGTTTCTTAGAGTCACATTGTATAACCTAAGTGCCTTGTTCTTAGACTCAGAAGACAAAGGCTCATTTCCCAGCTCTAACACTTATTCTAAATTTGACTTTCAACAAGTAAGTTTACCTGGATAGAAAGCACTTTATAAAGCATAGAGTTCTATGCTTCTTATTTTTTAAATAAATTGATTTTGCTTTTATTTAGCCAATAAAGGGAATTATGACAGCAATATCAAAAATCCATTGAAGTAATGATGTTCATTATTATTATTACTATTATTATTTCTATTTTTATTTTCCATAATTTCATGGGGTATGGGAACTCTTAGTGAAGAAGCTACCAATATAGGTCATAAACTGTTCCACATCTTACAACGTCAAAGAGTTGCCTAGAACAGTGAGAAGCTAAGTGACTTACCCAAAGTTATACAGTAATAATGTGTAAGAGGTGCAGCTTAAAACCCACTTCTTCAAGAGTCTGAAGCCAGCTCTCTACTGGGAAGACTCTCTATCATCATCATTATCATCAGAAGCATATCATTCAGAATACATATGATACAATACAAATGATATCTTTAGAAAAAAAGTTACTCATTCCTTGAGCCTTTGGAGGATGCATATTTTAGTATGACATGGAAACATATTCTTAATATGACAAATATCTTATTTTGTAATCATAGCTTTAATGGAAGGAAATATTGCTAAAACTAGAGGAATATAATGCTCTGATTATTTTCCAAGTCTAAAAAAAAATGACATCAAAAGCTCATTGCTTAATGGAGGAAAATGGGATAGGAGCTTCCTTATTCTTTGCCATCAAATGACAGGATGGCTACAGAACACACACACACACACACACACACACACACACACACACACACGCACACATATTCTTTTTCATAGGATTTTGCCATCTAAATGAGGTTACTCGGGAACTCAAATCAATTCAGCAATGAAGTGCCGAGGCACTGTGTGGGATGTAGTTTCAGTAAGACCTACCCTTATCCTTATAGATCTTAGATAAAAATTTAGATCATAAAGTTTGATCTTAGATACTAATATCGATTAAAATTGCAAGGTATGAAACAATATCTTTTGTTTGAACTTAAACAACATCTGATGGCTAAGAGTCACAAAACTGTTGAAGTATTATTAATTTAGACATCGATGAAAAGTGTCTCCTTTCAAAAGGCAGTAGAGGGCAGTGGAAAAGAATATCGAATACGAAGTCACACAACCTGGCTTCAAATCTTTCTCATGTAACCTGGAGAAATCCCATGTGTAAAATGAGAGGGTTGAACTAGTTGACTTTTGAGGTTCCTTCCATCTTTCGTGGTCTTCCTTTTAATCTTTTAATCCAATGCAACTTCTCATAGCAATAATGATGACCAAACTTAACTATTGCAATGGATTTTCTTTTAAGGAGATAAATCTCATCTACTCCAAACTTACCCTTCATTGTTATTTTTCTATGTCCTCCCATAAATTTACCTCAGAGGGGCCACCTGAGGACCTTGGGTCAATGGCCTATAATAAAAAGGCTGGGATTTTTTCACATACATTCTAGGATCTAACTGTGACATGGGCAAGTATGCTACAGTCATATCATTCATTCCAAAGCTATACACGTTACTTGTCTAATACTTATAGTGCAAAGGGGTAATATGGCCCTAAAGTCTGTCCAGAAGACCTGAGTTCAAGTCTCTCTTATAATAAATAATAACTGTGTGACTCAGGAAAAATCACTTAAACTCTCAGTGCTCTCATGCAACTCAGGATCTATGAGTTACCGAACAAGTGTTGATCAGCATAGGGAGAGGTAACTTGATCACTAGTTTCCTATACCAAGGAAATCAAAAGATCCAATCTCAAAAAAAAAAAAGTACAATGCAGAGCAATAGACTGAGGAAGTTATAGAGATTAATAAAGATTAATAAGATATGTTTCCTCTCCTCATGGAATTTACAGCCTAGTAGAAGTCCAGACATGTACACAAATTAATAAAATACAAATTAGAGACATTTGTGCTATATTCCTTTTACAGATTTTTTTTAATTAAAGAGTAAATTTTTGAGTTTCTTGACCTCAGTATACAACTAACCATTATGCCAAGGGGTAGGTTCTTCATCCCTAAGCAAGATCATTAACAAAAGGCAGTCTAACTGTAATCCACCATGGGATGGAAATGAAAGGAAAAGCAACAAGAAGGGAGTTATTTAAGGGGCTAAATAAACTTACTTTTTGTGCCCAAATAACAGCCCCTCCAATCAGAGCAGATAAAGTCCATCAAAGAAGGAAGAGAAAAGAACATGACAAATGAGGTGCCAGCTCAAAATGCTTAGAAGATGCCATAGAAAAAGGGAGGCCTGCATTCCTGAGGGAAAATGAGCAGCCAAAAATCCCTATCCTTATAAAACTAGTACTCACTGCAAAACCATGACTAATTTAAAGGCTAATTACACAAAAGAGCCTTTCTCTTTAATCTAGCATTCATTAGACAGTAACAACTTTTCAAACAAACAAAACAAGCCTTGAAAAATAGAAATAAACCCCTGGTAGATACCAGAAAAGTGAAGTGAAATTAACTTGTTGCCAGTATTGGAACATACAGAGTATAAGCCATCCATCCATGTACCATCCGTCTGTACATCCATCTACCCATCCATTCATGTACCCATTCATTCATTCAAGAAGTATTTGCTCCTCTACCAATGACCTACTCTAATAATTCATCTTGCTATAGAGGTGACCCTGAGTTCTCTCTTAAGTTTTGCCAGAGGAGTATAAGCTCTGGCCAAAAGCATAAGCTCTCCTACCCAAGCTGAAAAGATTTTGAGTATGAGCCCAGCAGTTGGCAGTAGTTTTGTCCAGCCAAACTAAATTTGGAGACACTATTCACCTTCCACTTGGCTACCAGGTTATGATTTTCCTTTTTGGCCATAGCGCCTCAGAAAAATTATTTACTAAGTCAGAGAGGGATAGTGATAAACATTAATGGAAGGAATACATGAACTGATCCATTTCATATTCTACATATCCTGAAATGATGAATGCAAGACATCGTTAAAGGCACTGGGGAGGATATGTAGAGGCACAGAAGACAATCCCTGCCCTGGACGGTTATCCTTGAATTGAGGCAGTAAGACATAAATGAAAAGTTAATAACAATATATAAAGGGATATTAAGAAGTGTCCAATGAGGACTAGAAACAGTGTAGGATAATGGACAGAACACTGCACTTGGAAGCAGAAAGAGCTGGGCTCAAAATCCCATTTCTGATACTAGTTTCCTGACCAGAGATGAGTCATTAAACCTCTGAGTCTCAGTACTCTCATCTGTCAAAGTGGGGGAAATGGTATCTTTAAGTACCTTCTTCAATTCATTATAATTCAATTATCTTTGTGAAAGTCTTCATACTTTGTAAATTTTAAATACTTGCATCAGATATACATATATAAGCATATACATACAAACACACAAATACACACACAATAGTCTAAAAATCTTAATGCAATTTAAGTTTTAGGAAGGAAGGAAGGAAGAGAGGTAGGGAGAGAGGAAGGGAGGAAGGAAGGAAGGAATATCTTATGGACTTGTGTATATATATATACATATATGCATGTATTTCTGTATTTATGTATGTGTAAATATATATACATATTGGTAGTGTGTGTGAACTATTATTAAGTATTCTAAGAACTCAGGCAGGAAAAATCATTATGGCCTGCGGGAATCAGGAAAGGAAGGAGTAATTAAAGTAAAAGTAGGATGGTGAGCTAGGCTTTGAAAACTAGGTATTCAGAGCAGAAGAAATGATGTGAGCAAAACCAAGGAAATAGACAAGAATAAAGTGAATTTAGGGGACACTTGGAAAACTAGTTTGGCTAGAGCAGAAAATCTATAAGGCACGGGAAAGCTGGAAAAGCTTTTTGAAACTAGATCAGGACAAACCTTGAAAACCCAAAAAAGGTATTAGAATCTTTTTCTTGCAGGTAATGGGGAGCCACTACCTGAGAACAGAACTAGTACTAATGGGTTTGTTAAAGGCAGGTAGATTTGGGCTCAATTTGAGGAAGAACTTAATCAGACGTGCATGAACAGATAATGGGCTGCCTTGTGGGGGTAGCAGAGAGAATCTTTTTTTTAATAATGCCCAACAATTTATTTTCTTCTCCATGTGCCTCAAATATCAAACCCACAATTTAATGTCTACTTTATGTGTTCTTCTAACTATACTCCCAAGTCCTCGATTACTTACCGTTGGGGTACATTTTACATTCCAAGCGTTCCTATCTTCTGGAGTCTGCTCCTTATTTGGTTAGATTGAGGCATAAACATGTTTCAAGGCTCTGAAGACAGAGGACTTTTGTGCTTATAGAACTGAGAGGCAGTTCACAGCCCCAGGTGTAGGTCTCCAACCAAGACTTTACCCTAGAATTTAGCACTAAATGGTTTCAAAATGTTAATTCCTAGAATCATGAAATGTCATAGCCAGAAGGGGCCTTGCAAGTCTTCTGTTGCAGCCCTTATCCTATGCATGCTTGTCTATAGCATTACCAACAAGTGATAATCCAGTTTCTTTTTAAATTCCTCTAGTAACAAGAGAACTCGCTACCCCCACAAGGCAGCCCATTCTCTGTTCATGCACGTCTGATTAAGTTCTTCCTCAAATTGAGCCCAAATCTACCTGCCTTTAACAAACCCATTAGTACTAGTTCTGTTCTCAGGCAATGGAACATTGCTTCACACATCATGTGTGAAGAACAGCAAGTAGGCCAGCATGGCAGGACTATGGAGTCCATGGAGTGGAGTAATGTGTAATAAGATGGCAAAGATGGCACTGATTGTAGATAACAACCCCTCTGCAACTTGAGAGGCAATCTTTTAGATTTTTTTATGGCTGAAAACTTCATTATCCTTCAGCAGCATGCCCCAGCCTCTCCAAATTTAACTTGGTTCGTCCATTATTGAGCTGTACAAAAAGCCTTTTTGACTTGGTTGGAGTCAGATCTTAGGATGCATAAGCATCGCCTTTGAAAATCCTTAATCCTCTCCACCTCACTTTGTGGCACGAGAGGAGGATTTTAGTAAAGGTGAATATTTATTAATGTTGATAATACATAAAAGAAATGGTGGGGTTCGTGCTATGCCATGCTATTGTGTTGTGCTTACTTCTGTGGATGCCAAAACAATTTTAATTGAATGCTTTACTTTAGGTAGACAGATTCCTCCAGCAGGCCACCGCAAATGTCCAGCTAGAAGTGCAGTGGAGAGATTGCTGGTCCTGGAGTCAGGAAGGTCTGCGTTTAAATCCAGCCTCAGACACTTACTAACTATAAGACCCTAGACAAGTCGCTTCACCTCCATTTGCCTCAATTTCCTCAGTAAAATGGGGATCAGAATAACACCTGGTTCCCAGAATAACACCTGACACCCAATAATTGTAAAATACTTAGCACAGTGCCTGGCACACAGTAGGTGCCATATAAATGTTCCCTTTTATTATAAAACGATGAGAGCTTAGACTAGAGAAGTGGCAAGGTCAGAGAGAAGGAGACATGTTCTAGAGATGACCCCAAAAAGAAAAGGGAGGGCTCTCTTGACACAAATTTGACTGTACCATTAGACTTAAAATATGAGGCTAATCAATTAATAGGTATTTATTAAGCGCCCCCTAATTGCTAGGGACTGGGACTAAAAAATACAATGAATGAAAACATGTCTATCTGCCATAAATTTCTGTTCTAACCTCTGTGGTTGGATGTTGCAGTATTTAGTGCATGAGAAGAGAATTCAAAGAAGAATAAACTCTCTCATACTGTCTGTCTTTCCTTGAGCAGCCATTCACTCTTACTTAATGAAATGGAACAGTTGATGCCTTTAACTCCCCTTTCATTTAATCTCATTAATGCGCCTGTTATGATTTCAGTTGTGGGATAACATAGGGGCAGTCGTCAGTAGCCTAGGGAAAAGAATAGTATTTGCCAGTGAGGGGGTCTTAATTGCTACATCAAAATGTGTGAGAATCAACTCATAACTAAAACTGATGCCACTGGTGAGTCCAACTTTTTCCTCCTCTCTTCTGACTTTAGCAATGGTATTATTTTTATTTTTTTAAAGGAAGCAAAAACTGATGAGCTCTCAGTTGCTATCTTACAGACACGCATGTGGACAATAGAATATTTCCTGACTGCAGGTGACATATATCAACAGAATGCTTTGATGGACTTAATTTCATGTTAAGAGAAATATTTAAATTTAAAGATTATAAAATAGAGGACATGAACAAATTAGAACTAAATTAACAGCAAAATGTCATAGCTTATATGATGCTTTCAAAAAGGGACTCAGATATCCAAGCTTTGAATTGGTTTAGCCATAGTACTGTTACGGTTCTGAGATTCTTGCTTTTCTAGAATTCTTTACTGTTTACTATTTACTTCATTAACTTTTCTTTGGATGTGTGATTATAAATTTCCTGTGCTTGTTTCCTGGTGTGAAGGTTCATTTTCAAAGAAATTATTGTTTGGTTAAATAGTGCTGATTAAATGAATCAAAAGAGTTTTTGTTTTCTTCCAGCCTCTATACACATTGATGTTATACAAGTTTACTAATATTAGATGGGATAGGCATGTGCCGAATATTTCCTCTAAGATAAAATTAAAAGATATTTTTGAAGCTAAAATTGCATATTGGTTGAATGAAGATCAGTGATTTTTCTTTTTTATTTTATTTGTTCATTTTGATTTCATTTTAATAGTATTAATTAATTTAGGTTCTACTGATTGGAACTTTTAGTCATTGAAGGAAGAAAGTTTCATCAAAATAAAAAAAGCATTTTAATACTTCAAATATAGCTTAAAAAGTAGCATGATGCTTAGGTCTTCCCTTTGTAGGAAATATAGATGATTTAGATGGAAATATGTCACTATATTCAAAAATCTATTTTAAGAATTTAGTAGTAAAATAAGCCCTCATGAGCAGATTATGGTCACTGACATAAGTGGAGTCTTTAAATGGCTCCAGTATTTATCCTTGCCATTGACAGATTTACTCACAATGATGTTGATATTACTGTTTTGAAAATTAACAATAATAAAGGAAGTATTAGAGAGGATTAAAAATATGAGTTTTAAGAGCCTGAGACAGAATGAATAAAAAGGCAACTCTGTGGAAGTAGTTCTGTATTCCTTTTCCCAAAAAATGTGATACTGGAGAAATCAGGGCTATCATAAAACTATATAAAACACAGTATTGACTTTTAGGTAGATTAAGAACATATGCAGAGTATCTAGCTAAGCTACAAAGAAATTTTATCACGTTCATTCCAATGTCTGATCCTTTATTGCCTTTTTCTGACATTTCTAAATCTTTAGAGATACATCCCCAAATAAATGGTATTTTTTTTCCAAATTGCAATTAGCTTATTGTCAACAAGCCCCTTTAGGTACAAACCAATGTATTCTTCTCATATAAGAATAACAACTAACAAATGGGACAGATGAAACCAGTCTACAATTCCCTCTACAGAACAGCAAGACGTTGGACAAAAAGATTATCAGTGTTTTCCTGGTAGCCAAAATATGAAGAAATCATGAATTTGAAGCTAGGATTCACAGTCGACTGTGTTGATTCTTTATTGTAATTATACATGGATAGGATGCTGTCTCTGAGCATAGAGAAGGGATGTCCGTGAGTGCGCAAATAGCTATCCTCACCAGCTTACATAAACACTGGATAAAGCTGTTAGAGATTACGTGCAGAGTGCTGGATCTGATGAGCTCAAAAATAAGATAGCTGGGGGACTCTAATATTTAGGATTACAACAGTAATCTCTTTAGGGAAAGTGTGCAATATCAGCAGAACCGTCACTTGAGTCTTTCAGCAGCAATGTACTAATAATTCTACATTTGTTTCATTGTTAAATCTTTGCCTCATTTCAAGGTTGGTACAAGATCTGTTACATTTTAGGATAGCAGGTTGAATCATGCAATAGATAACACTTTTGGAATTTCATGCTAAAATCGCAATTTTACAGAAAACACATATTTTGTGTTTGTTTTCCCTTGTAGGAAAGTAGTTAACCATTGAACTCCCAAATAGCTCCAAACGGGTCCTCTTAACTTTGGGTCCACACTTTGAGATAAACTAAATCGAAATGTATTTGTCTAGTCTATAAACTTCAATTTAATTCAATTCAGCAAGTATTTATCAAGGCTCTAATGCTAACCAAGAATGGTGCAAAGTTCTGAGCATACAAAGATGAAAATAAAAATATAAACAGTCTCTGCCCTCAAGGATTTTTACTTCTTTGGAGTTTACCTTTTTATATCATTACATAAACTAGAATACCCCTATAAGGACAAAAACCAGAGAAATAGAATTTTCAACTTATATTACTATAAAGAAAAATGTTATTATGCTATTGAAATCACTTCACTTTAACTCCCCAGGTGAAGCAAGGGTTACTGTTGAGTAGATGTGATAAATTTCCATATTTATACACCTTGAAATTTATTTGGCTATCGTAGTAGCACCGACTACTTATTAGAAAACCTCCCGTGATGTTTGATTTCTTCGTGAAAGTTCAAGCAATGAACTGCCAAAACGAATTCTGATGGAGGTATTTGTGGTGCTATCAAATTCAGAAGCCTATTAATTCAAACCTCTTCAGTTCTCAACTGGAACAAGAAGACTATAATTCCTAACAAATTTATTCCTGCCATTTCCCCACTGTTACCACTACTTCTATGTAATATGACTGTTCTAGTTATGTCCGGTAACTTTGTCAAATGATGATTAGCAGTTTATGAAATTGAGTCTGTCTTTACATTTCCTCTCTTAACCTAATAGACTACCAATTTAATTAATGGCATCCTTGTAGACTATTGGGTTCTCAAAACAGCATTTGTTGAACCCCATAAAATAACAAAATATTCTTATGTTTGCTGATTTCACCAAGGTTAAATGTTGAATATTTGATTCCTCTTTATGCTTAAGTTGAAAGCATTAGGTTAAGTTATGTTTGTTAAAGAAATTATTAGATTAAAAAAACACTGCCTCTTTATACTAATTTTCTGATCCCAGATAATCAGTCAACCATGAATGGCACAATGACCAGTAGTATAAGTTGTGTTTCCATTTTATATGTATAAAATAACTATTGGTTTAAAGAGAACAGTGCCAAATTATAGTGATGGACCTTAGCCATCCATGAATGACACCAACATATTGATGAACAATAACTACAATAAATATGCTTACTGTAGTTATTGTTCATCAATATATGGTTTTTTTGGTCCTGTTTTGATATATTTCTTTCCAGCTTCAAAATAATTTTAATCTCAAGCAAAGATATTGAAAACTGGACTCCAAACAATTGTGTTTTCTTGCCTTTTTTTAAAAAATGTTCTGGCTCTTATCTCTGAAGACCCATTTTCTCTGCTCTTACACCGTACTTACCACTTAAATAGATTGAGATTTTTCTCTCCCATCATCCTAAAGGGGGGAAAAAACCCATGCAGGTTGTTCGTTTTATATCTTTGAAGGAATTTAGCGTTTGAAGGACTTAAATGGATAAACTCTGAAATTTCTTCCAGTCGTGAAAAGGAAGAAAGAGCCTTGCCTGCTTTTTGTGGTTGTTTTATTCCATTATAGATTTTTGTTTAATGTTTCAAGTTTCAGAGACTGCCAACCTATTTTTAATGTGTGGCTTGATGCCTTTGTTTTCCTATTTAGCACATGATGCCTAGTTACAGAATTGTCTCTTCAGTCACCTCATATACATAGGAAATTATGGTATTGCAAAGAACAACATCTTCCAATACCATATGCACAGGAAATATAGCTACGTGTAGTGAGTGTGATTGCTGATAGATCAGTATAAGGGCAATGTCATTTCAGAGCCCTGTTCCTATTTCCTTCCACTTTAATCTCATGACTAAGACAAATAGGAAAAATCCTAGTTCTCTTACAGGGATCTGGTACAGTGAAAGCAACATGCATTTATAAAGCACTGACTATGTGCCAGGCACTAAACTCTTAGGATAATAAGTCTAGAACCAGAAAATAAATCAGAGGTCACATACTCCAGGTCCTTCATTTTAAAGATAAGAAGTCCAAAAAAGTTGGGAGAGTTAGGTGGTACAATGGAAAGAACTCTAAACCTGGAGCCAAAAAGACCTCAGTTCAAATCTAGCCACAGATGCTCATTAGCTGTATGACTCTGGGTAAGTCATTAAAGTGCTCTTTGCCTCAGTTTCTCTATTTGCAAAATGGGGATGATAATAATAGCACCTACCCATTATTATTGGTGCATTGAAAGTAATAAGCATTTACAAAGACCTTAACTATGTGTTAATTTGTTGCTCAGTTGTGTCCAACTCTTTGTGAGCCCACTTGGGGTTTTCTTGGCAAAGATACTGGATTGGTTCGCCATTTCCTTCTACAGCTCATTTTATAGATGAGGAGCTGAAGCAAACAGGGTTAGGTGACTCACCCAGGATCACATAGTTAGTGTCTGAGGCCAGATATGAACTCAGGTCTTCCAGACTCTTGGCCCAGCACTCTACCCACTGTGCCATACAGCTGTCCCTACTTACTATGTGCCAGATATAGAGGATCATAAATATAGAAGCAGAAAATTATTCAGAGTTTATGTAGTCCAAATCCCTCATTTTATAGACCAGGAAACTAAGTCTAAAGAAGTTGGGACTGCTAGGTGGTACTTAGCACTATACAACTGTTAACTGTCATCATTATCATTATTAAGTTAAACAATTTGTCCAAGGTCAAATAAGTCATAGGTAGCAGTGCCAAGAAGCAAGTGTAGGTCCTCTGATTCTAAATTTGGGATTCTTTCCGCCACTTTGCATTTCCTCCGGATTACAATCGTGGCTTCAAGTTACTAGCTGCGTGACCTTGGGCAAGTCACTGAACCCATTAATGCTTCAGTTGTCTCATTAAAATTTAGATATTATTTGTCTTACTTGTCTCACAGAGTTCTAGTGAGGGAAGAGCTTTGCAAGCATTAAAGCACAATAGCAATATAGGCTATTATTCATTGCAATCTACTTTTTCCTTAAATTAATCTCACCAGATGGAATTATATGTTTGTTCGGTTGTTTTGTTTGTTTTGAAAAGTACAGTTTCGCCGTATCTACTGCAGGTGTGCATTACAATGGAACAGACAATCTCATGTGCCCTGAGTGGCTCGAAGGGTCACTTGTGTGTTTTACACATTTCCACGGCAACAGAGAGAGCAGCAGTGCTTGGCCTCTGCAGAAAACACTGTCTACTGGCTTGTTGTCAGTGATCTGGAGCTGATCCATCCCTCCTGTGCTTCAGTGATGATGGTACCAATGAACCATCAAATAACCCCACTTTGTATGAAGTTCCTTCTAAAGATTTCAACTAAAAGTATATCTACACCTGAAAGGCTGTCACAAATCGGTGTGGGGCTAAAGAAAAGGACATAATGTTTGCCAGGACAATATAATTATTTGCTAGTTTGCTCACTTTCCTATCACAAGGAATGAGTGTTAAATATGTTATACACATTCTCTTTCTCACGCTGAAAGAGCAAGAAGCAAGTCAGGAGATTTGCTCTGCTACTCACTGGGTGACCTTAGGCAAGTAACTTCACCTCTCTGGGCTTCCTCCTCTGCAAAATGAGGGGGCTGGATGAGATCACCTTTAAGTTCCCTTCTAGCTCTGATACTGTTCGTGCTTTAAGGTTTCTTTCAGCTCTGGCATTCTGACAGCTAGATGGAACGGTGGATCAAGCCTGAAGAGAGAAAGGTTCAAATCCAGCCTCAGACAATTACTAGCTGTGTGATTCTGGGCAAATCACTGAACCTCTGTTTGCCTCAGTTTCCTTCTCTATAAAATGGGGATTATAATAGGACCTACGTGAGCAGAAGGCTTAGACTCAGGAAGACTCATTCATCTTCATGTATTCAAATCTGGCCTCAGACACTTCCTAGCTATGTGACCTTGGGCAGGTCACTTAACCCCATTTGCCTCAGTTCCCTCACCTGTAAAATGAGCTGAAGAAGGAAATGTCAAATCACTCCAAGTATCTTTGCCAAGAAAACCCCAACTGGGGTCACGAAGAGGCTGACATGATTCCACAACAAGAGAGTTGTAAGGATCAAATGAGACATCTGTAAAGCACTTAGTCTAATATTTGGTACATAGTAGAAACTATATAAATGCTTATTTCCTTCTTTCCTTTCTTCATTCTTTTATTATTTTTCCTTCCTTCCTTTCTCTTATAAGTTCCAGGGTCCTTTCCAGCTCTGATATTCTATGTTCTGCATTCTAAGTTTCCATCCAGCTCTGAAATTCTATGATCCTATCATCAAAGTACTTTCTTTTTTATCACTTGAACAGGTCCCTTCAAGTAGAATTGAGCTTTTGGTTAGTGGGACACCGAGGTTTCGAATGTAAAATATCCCAAACTCTCTCCCTCATTCTCTTGACAGCAGAAAGATAAATGGGAGGAACTCAAATGGGTGCCCATTAAGTAAGTTGGCTCCTGAAGCTGCTTTCCCAGAATTTCCAGGGATAGCTGAACTTAGTTCGAAAAGTCTGGTGAAAAATTGTAAAGGAAATTGCCAAGCTGAAAAGGTGCCTGAAAGGAAGGTCTTGACGTTGAAAGCACAGATAGGAAGTGAGGCACCTAAACCCAAAGAATCTCTCCATCTAGAGGAGAGAACACCCAATGTCAAAGCTCTGTACCAGTCTGATGTGAAGAAGATGCTGGAGCAGCCGACAATCATTAAATCTGCAAAGGAAACTTGGTACACTGGGTGTTAATTACAGTAATGCAAGACGTTTCTGGGAATACAGTGGCTTCTCTTTCTTCTGGCACAGACAATTAATGACCAAAGTTTTCTGTTAGGAAACTTTCAATTGTCCTGCTGTCTTCTGAAGAGAATAGGAATGCCAAAGAAGCGTAGAGGAGACTTTGGAAATCTTCTGTAAAGCTATGCCTGCAGTTCCAGTGAAGGTACATATTCCATTAGCTGTCAGAATCACTGAGACTCTGATTAGCTTGAGCCCGTCTTGTGCACTAACTGCTGCTAACCTGTACAATGGCAGACTCAAAAGGAGACAGACTTTGGAGAAGAAAAGACACCAAGGCACTACCGTATTATAATTAAAACTCCCCAGTCTTTGCAAGACCATATGCATTTAATGGGAATTAATTCATAAATTATGAATTTAAAACCACTACATCTTAGAAAAAAATGAAATTAGAAGTCATTTACTATGCTCATAACAGGGCCATTTAGCTTATTATAAGTAATTGCTATTAATTAGCATACTAATTGCTGTCATTATTATTTGTTGTTCTTCTTCTGGCCACTTTGGGCAGTTGGCCCCATTCTCTGATGCTACAAGGGTAAGCAAACAACTCTCTGGGGGTAAATGTTTCCTTGTGGGAGATGAATCAACTCTTTCCAGGATAATTGTATAAATGGTGCCCTGGTGCCCTTGAATATTTATTCACCTTGCAAGGGTGAGAGACTTGCTCCCAGAGAGAAATTTTCTCTCCCCAGTTCCCAGTGGCGTATGGCCTAGGTTATAATAACATAACTAAATTTCATCTTCAGATCCCAAGGTGCATCACAGAAATTAATTAAGCCCATAAACTGAATGGTGCATCCAGATCACCTCACAAAAAGCCATCAGCAACGCTTCTCAAATGGGGATGTAGAATGTCATAGAATGTCAAAAATGCAAGGCTCTTTGAAGATCATCTAGTTGAATCCCCTCATTTTATAGCCAAGGAAAGTGAAGTCTAGAAAGGAAAAGGAATTTGGCCTGATGTTAGAGGATCACAGATTTAGAGCTAAAAGAGACCCTAGGATTTATCAACTACAGCCCTTTCATTTTACAGGTGAAGAAACTGAGTCCCAGAGAAGTCAAATGATATATAGAGAGTAAAAAGCAGAGATGAGGAATGAAGTTGGGTCCCTAAATAACAAAGAAAAGACTCAAAATTAAGTCCTCTACTGCACTGTGCTCATTGGACTTTGAACCTGGAAACGAACAAAAAAAATGTGTTTAATTTCAGAATTTACATTTAGGGTTCAGAAATGCTATTTCTGCTTCTTAGAGCTTGTGTGGTTTATTGGCCAGATTGAAGATGAAGATGCCCAGTTTAGGACCTTATTTCAAGGAATGGTAGATTCTATGATTTCACCTTAATGGTAGCCTCTGCAATAGTACCATATCCTTGACACCAATCTGAACTACTGGTTTAGAATAGATTTTAATGATTTCTTGAATGTCTTCCTTCTCAAGAAAAGTCAACACTAACCAATTCAATTTTCAGAAAACTATATATTAGGAACTTACTATGTGCCAGCCACAAAACAAGACACCAGAGACACAAAGACAAAAGGAAATACTTCTGGCTTTTGAGGTGCTTATGTTGTGCAGGCAAGTTGCAGGGTGGGATATATGAAGAAACCAACACATACCCAAATAAATTAATTCAGGGTATTTACAAAAGCCATACAAAAATAAATCTAGGAGGGATGGAGTATTGGCAACTTTGGGGTAGGAGGCCTGGAATTCACAAAGGCATCATTTAGGAGGTGACACCTAAGCCATGCTTTTGAAATAAAATGAAGATTGAAAGAGGTGGTGGTAAAATGGGAATGCATTTCAGGTAGGAGGGCTATCCTGTGCAAAGGCATGAAGGCAGGAGTAAAAATATCATATAAAGGAAACCAGCCAGTGGGTCTTTTTGACAGGAATAGAGTTTTGGAAAGGAGTGGAAGGAAGGAAGATCAGAGAAGTCGAAGGAGGTAGATAGTAGAGAGATTTAAACAACAGGCTGAGGAGTTGGTATTGCATCTAAGAGGCAACAGGTAGAAATTTAAGGTTTGGGGAGAAGGGTTTGATGGGAAGGGATAAAATGGTCTGATCTACATCTTATGAAGACCGATTTCTGGGCAACTTCTGGGATGTTTTAGATCTATCAACCCAGGATAATACAGAAGCAGAACTCTGAGGACAGCTGTTTTTTCTCTGAAGAGACCCATTTTCCACACACTTTTGTCATCTGTATCTAAAAACCATTGTACTAACAATAAAGATGACACTAGCGCCAGGTTATACCTTTATTCACCAAGTAGTAAGTTCTGATTGGTGAGTGATACTAATCATCTTTTGGAGTTTCTTATTCATGGGAATTGGGAGGAGGAAAAATAGAAAGGGGAAGAAGAAGGGAAAAAATGGAAAAAAAAATGCAATTTAGGCCTTGGTCCCAGATGTGACAACAGAACTACCATGACAGCCAAATTCTGGAAATTAAGGAGATGTCCTCCTATTCGATGAATGGCTAAACAAATGTTCATACGTGAATGAAATGAAATATTACTGTGCCACAAGAAATGACAATATGGACAATTTCAAAAGAAACCAGAAAGACCTCTTTGAAATAATGCAAAGCATACAGCAGAATTAGGAGAATAACCTATACAATAACATTATAAAGAAAAACAATTTTGAAAGGACTTTAAAACTTTGATCAACACAATAATAAACCAGAATCCAAAAGAACAAAGATGAAAATAGACATAATTTCTCCACACAGAGAAACTGTGAACTTAAAATGCAAGAAGAGTTATATAATATGGGATGTCTAAAGTAAGAAAAAGTTTCACCTGACCATGCTGCCATATCTTGAGGATTTTATTTGGGGCCTTTTATTTTAATCTGATTGTGGTGGGGGCAGATCAATTTTTTTAGTGCTTGGTGATTAAAAAATTATTTTTCAAAAAGATATGACCACTACAAGTTGACTGGAAACATCCTGATGAGTATGTGTTTTAATGAAAATATCCATAAATATATGAGTAGTTCAGGATCAGAGATTTAGAGCCAGAAGGGACCTTAAAGGTCATTTAGTCCAACTCCCTCATTTTATAGATGAGGATGCTGACAGCCAATGAAGTTAAATGACTTGCCCAAGATCACACAAGTTGCAAACCCAGGTCATTTCACTCCAAGTTCAATGCCCTTTTGATTACAGTTCACTCTGCCAAGAGCTATAAAATAAGACAATTATACTTCAGTAGGACCTAGCATTTCGTCTTCCTGTCCCAACATGTAACAAAGCTGGGAAGTCATGGGGAGTGAGACAATAATAACAATATTGTAATAGCATTTCCATAGTAATTTAAGGTTTATAAATTGCATTACACATATTATTTCATTTTAGCCTCACAATAACAAAAGTATTATTCTTATCCCCATTTTATGGATTAAGATGGAGTTAGATGTTAGATGGAGTTTAAGTGACTTGCCCAGAGTCACACAGCCAGTAAGTGCCTGAGGCAGGATTTGAATTCAAGTCTTCCTGACTTGAGTGCATCATGGCTCACTCCACTCTGCCACCTCGCTTCCACTGTTGAAAGAGCAATTTGTCATATAATAAATTGAAATAATAGCTGGCATTTCTAAAGACTTTACGGTTTAAAAAGTATTTTTTATGTGAGATAGGTCATATCAACAACATAATCCTCAGTTTATAGATTAGGGAATTAAGATTCAAAGAGACTCCGCCATTTGCCCATGGGTCATTCGATTAGAACTGGGATTCAGACCCAGGACTTCTGATTCCAAGCTCAGGAGCACTTCCTCTGATTCAGGCTGCCACTCAGAGAGAATAGCTTTTGCTGAGCAAATGTTTCATGCATTCCTTAAGGCAAAAAGGCAGTGCTGAAAATAGCAACATCCTCCACAAGGGTACCCCCAAAGGAAAGGGCTGGTGTCTTCATGGGGATGGAGGATAGAAATAGCAACTGGCCATCCTTAGTCCCTTCTGCCATATCCATTCACCTGGAGGATGCCACCTTCCCCTCTATTGTAGTCAAGAACAAAGAATACAAATGCTCTGTTCTCAGGAGCTTTCCTGAGAGTTATGATATTCTATCAGGTGATGAGAGAATTCACTGAAGGATTCATCATTTTGTCAATCAATGAGTAAGTATTTACTGAGTGCCTACAAGTACTATGCTAGATGCTAGAAATACAAAGACATTGCCTGCCCTCTAAGAGCTTAATAAATGTCTATCAGGAGGAATAACATGTACCTATAGAAGTATGTACAAAATAATTACAAGAGAATGGGGCAAGAAGGCAGCTAGATGGGGCATAGGCGGGTACTGGACCTGGAGTCAGAAAGACCTAAGTTCAGAAGGCAGCTCGTTGGATTGAGAGCCAGACCTAGAGATGGGAGGTCCTAGGTTCAAATCTGGCCTCAGACACTTCCCAGCTGTGTGACCCTGGGCAAGTCACTTAACCCCCATTGCCTAGCCCTTACCCACTCTTCTGCCTTGGAGCCAATACACAGTAGTAACTCCAAGATGGAAGGTAAGGGAAAGAAAGAAAGAAAGAAAGAAAGAAAGAAAGAAAGAAAGAAAGAAAGAAAGAAAGAAAGAAAGAAAGAAAGAAAGAAAGAAAGAAAGAAAGAAA